>NC_058409.1:34611054-34773652 GCF_002201575.2 Neomonachus schauinslandi | reverse complement strand
AAAGCAAAGAAACACATCGACAACAATACAATAATAGTGGGGGACTTTAACACCCCCCTCACTGAAATGGACAGATCGTCTAAGCAAAAGATCAACAAGGAAATAAAGACTTTAAATGACACACTGGACCAAATGGACTTTACAGACATATTCAGAACATTCCACCCCAAATAAATGGAATACACATTCTTCTCTAGTGCCCATGGAACATTCTCCAGAATAGATCACATCCTAGGTCATAAATCAGGTCTCAACCGGTACCAAAAGATTGGGATCATTCCCTGCCTATTTTCAGACCACAATGCTTTGAAACTAGAGCTCAATCACAAGACAAAAGTCAGAAAGAACTCAAATACATGGAGGCTAAAGAGCATCCTACTGAAGAATGAATGGGTCAATCAGAAATTAAAGAAGAATTAAAAAAATACATGGAAACCAATGAAAATGAAAACACAACTATTCAAAATCTTTGGGATGCAGCAAAGGCAGTCCTAAGAGGAAAGTATATAGCAATACAAGCCTTTTTCAAGAAGCAAGAAAGGTCTCAAGTACACAACCTAACCCTACACCTAAAGGAGCTGGAGAAAGAACAGCAAATAAAGCCTAAACCCAGCAGGAGAAGAGAAATAATAAAGATCAGAGCAGAAATCAATGAAATAGAAACTAAAAGAACAGTAGAACAGATCAATGAAACTAGGAGCTGGTTCTTTGAAAGAATTAACAAGATTGATAAACCCCTGGCCAGACTGATCAAAAAGAGAAGAGAAATGACCCACATCAACAAAATCATGAATGAAAGAGGAGAGATCACAACCAACACCAAAGAAATACAAACAATTATAAGAACATATTATGAGCAACTCTATGCCAGCAAATTAAATAACCTGGAAGAAATGGATGCATTCCTAGAGATGTACCAACTACCAAAACTGAACCAGGATGAAATAGAACACCTGAACAGACCTATAACCACTAAGGAAATTGAAGCAGTCATCAAAAATCTCCCAACAAACAAAAGCCCAGGGCCAGATGGCTTCCCAGGGGAATTCTACCAAACATTTCAAGAAGAATTAATACCTATTCTTCTGAAACTGTTCCAAAAAATAGAAATGGAAGGAAAACTTCCAAACTCGTTTTATGAGGCCAGCATTACCTTGATCCCAAAACCAAAGACCCCATCAAAAAGGAGAATTACAGACCAATATCCCTGATGAACATGGATGCAAAAATTCTCACCAAAATACTAGCCAATAGGATCCAACAGTATTTTAATAGGATTATTCACAATGACCAAGTGGGATTTATCCCTGGGCTGCAAGGTTGGTTCAACATCCGCAAATCAATCAATGTGATACAATACATTAACAAAAGAAAGAACAAGAATCATATGATCCTCTCAATAGATGCAGGAAAAGCATTTGACAAAGTACAGCATCCTTTCTTGATCAAAACTCTTCAGAGTATAGGGATAGAGGGTACATACCTCAATATCATAAAAGCCATCTATGAAAAACCCACAGCAAATATCATTCTCAATGGGGAAAAACTGAGAGCTTTCCCCCTAAGGTCAGGAACGCGGCAGGGATGTCCACTATCACCACTGCTATTCAACATAGTATTGGAAGTCCTAGCCACAGCAATCAGACAACAAAAAGAAATCAAAGGCATCCAAATTGGCAAGGAAGAAGTCAAACTCTCACTCTTTGCAGATGATATGATACTTTATGTGGAAAACCCAAAAGACTCCACCCCAAAACTGCTAGAACTCATACAGGAATTCAGTCAAGTGGCAGGATATAAAATCAATGCACAGAAGTCAGTGGCATTCCTATACACCAACAACAAGACAGAAGAAAGAGAAATTAAGGAGTCGATCCCATTTACAATTGCACCCAAAACCATAAGATACCTAGGAATAAATCTAACCAAAGAGGCAAAGGATCTGTACTCAGAAAACTATAAAATACTCATGAAAGAAATTGAGGAAGACACAAAGAAATGGAAAAACGTTCCATGCTCATGGATTGGAAGAACAAATATTGTGAAGATGTCAATGCTACCTAGAGCAATCTACACATTCAATGCAATCCCCATCAAAATACCATCCACTTTTTTCAAAGAAATGGAACAAATAATCCTAAAATTTGTATGGAACCAGAAAAGACCCCGCATAGCCAGAGGAATGTTGAAAAAGAAAAGCAAAGCCGGCGGCATCACAATTCCGGACTTCCAGCTCTATTACAAAGCTGTCATCATCAAGACAGCATGGTACTGGCACAAAAACAGACACATAGATCAATGGAACAGAATAGAGAGCCCAAAAATGGACCCTCAACTCTATGGTCAACTCATCTTTGACAAAGCAGGAAAGAATGTCCAATGGAACAAAGACAGTCTCTTCAACAAATGGTGTTGGGAAAATTGGATAGCCACATGCAGAAGAATGAAACTGGACCATTTCCTTACACCACACACAAAAATAGACTCCAAATGGTTGAAAGACCTCAATGTGAGACAGGAGTCCATCAAAATCCTAAAGGAGAACACAGGCAGCAACCTCTTTGACCTCAGCCGAAGCAACTTCTTCCTAGAAACATCGCCAAAGGCAAGGGAGGCAAGGGCAAAAATGAACTATTGAGACTTCATCAAGATAAAAAGCTTTTGCAAAGCAAAGGAAACAGTCAACAAAACCAAAAGACAACCGACAGAATGGGAGAAGATATTTGCAAATGACATATCAGATAAAGGGCTAGTATCCAAAATCTATAAAGAACTCATCAAACTCAACACCCAAAGAACAAAGAATCCAATCAAGAAATGGGCAGAAGACATGAACAGACATTTTTCCAAAGAAGACATCCAAATGGCCAACAGACACATGAAAAAGTGGTCAATATCGCTCGGCATCAAGGAAATCCAAATCAAAACCTCAATGAGATACCACCTCACACCAGTCAGAATGGCTAAAATTAACAAGTCAGGAAATGACAGATGTTGGCGGGGATGCGGAGAAAGGGGAACCCTCCTACACTGTTGGTGGGAATGCAAGCAGGTGCAGCCACTCTGGAAAACTGTATGGAGGTTCCTCAAAAAGTTGAAAATAGAGCTACCATATGATCCAGCAATTGCACTACTGGGTATTTACCCCAAAGATACAAAAGTAGGGATCCGAAGGGGTATGCGCACCCCGATGTTTATAGCAGCAATGTCTACAATAGCCAAACTGTGGAAAGAGCCAAGATGTCCATCAACATATAAATGGATAAAGAAGAGGTGGTATATATATACAATGGAATATTATGCAGCCATCAAAAGGAATGAGATCTTGCCATTTGCAACGATGTGGATGGAACTGGAGGGTATTATGTTGAGTGAAATAAGTCAAACAGAGAAAGACATGTATCATATGATCTCACTGATATGAGGAATTCTTAATCTCAGGAAACAAACTGAGGGTTGCTGGAGTGGGGGGTGGGGTGGGAAGGATGGGGTGACTGGGTGATAGACACTGGGGAGGGTATGTGCTCTGGTAAGCGCTGTGAATTGTGCAAGACTGTTGAATCTCAGATCTGTACCTCTGAAACAAATAATGCAATATATGTTAAGAAAAAAAAAGAAGAAGAAGAAGAAGGTAGCGGGAGGGGAAGAATGAAGTGGGGGAAATCGGAGGGGTAGACGAACCATGAGAGACGATGGACTCTGAAAAACAAACTGAGGGTTCTAGAGGGGAGGGGGGTGGGAGGATGGGTTAGCCTGGTGGTGGGTATTGAGGAGGGCACATTCTGCATGGAGCACTGGGTGTTATGCACAAACAATGAATCATGGAACACTTCATCTAAAACTAATGATGTAATGTATGGGGATTAACATAAGAATAAAAATAAAATAAAAAATAAAATAATAAAATAAAATCAGTTAAAAAAAAAAAAAAAAGTAATCCATACGTGATGCCTCCAGGCTCTGAAGTCCTGTCCTGCTTGGTTAGATCCCGGGACAGCTGTGTTCAGGGTCTGTATTCTTGAGCCCTACCGAAACCATCTTCCCTGAGTTACCTCTGAAATTCATGACCTCTACTTATTTAGGGCGTTTTTTGTAAATAATCACCACAGAGAAGACATTTTTGTCTGTTGTATAAAATTTTCAGGATAGATGTTACCCTGGTAGCCAAGGTGGGCAGAATAACATAATGACTAGGAACAACGGATCAGAGTTGTGATGACCGTTCGTGGTCATGTACACATTGACCAGCACTGAATGAACTTGAGACAAGGCACAGAACCTCGCTAAGCTTCAGTGTCTTTTTCATTACACGACGGTAATCAGAATTACCTCTGTTATTGTGAAGACCAAGTGAAAATAAGGTACGATACTATGTATGGCCAGAGTGAGTTAAAAATAAATTTTTATTATGCTTTTGTTCAGTGCCAATGTACATTATCTTTCTAGTCACTATTTAGTAGCAGATAATAAAGTAAAATTTTAAAAATGCAAAAAAAAAAAAAAGAAACTGGAGTATTTTTTTCCCATGTCTTTTCATTTTCCTTCTAAAATAATTCATTAATATTTCCCATTGACAGTTCATTGACCTGGACCCATTTAATGGGTTCTATCTATTAGGAACAGAGTTCTCCATTTAATGAGATGTAGGAAGGATGGCAGTGTGATTGAAGGAGAAGGTTTCCTCTCAGAGTTTTCCTCGGAAGAGATGGGAAACTTGTGGTCCCTCAGTTTCCTAATGTGTAAGAACACAGAAGGTGAAATGAACTCGAGGATGGCTTTCTCCCTCAAGTGACCTTATCCTTGGACCTAAGAGCCTCCTTTCCTCTCATCCCATGGAAGCTCCTTGAATGCTATTCCAAAACATTCAGTGTCATGGAAACACTGAAATATATTTCAAATACATGTATATGTGCATCACCATGTTTCTTTTCTAGGTTATAAAAGTTTTATTTCAGTGGATTCCAAAAAGAGTTCATGACAACAGCCCCCCTGCTATAGCTGAAGAGACACTGTCTACTTCCTAGCTGTACCTAGAAAAGGTTATATCTTAGAGTAGTGAAGAGAACATATTCTGGATTTAAACTCTTGGATTTCATTTCTACTATTTTTATTTATTTATATTTATTATGTTCAGTTAGCCACTGTATAGTACATCATTAGTTATTGATGCAGTGTTCAATGATCATTACACCCAGTGCTCATCACAACATGTGCTTTTAAAACACTAATTTTCTGACCTTGCACAAGTTACAAAATGTCTTTGTCTATCAGTTCTCTTATCAATTAAAAAGGACTAAAATAAAGAAAATTCTGTTTAAGGTTCTTTCTAAGGTTTAAGTGAGATTCTGTAGGAAAATGTTTGGCACATGCTGAACACTCAATACTATTTTTATTTATGTTTTAAAATAAAATGGCCATATGGATCACATCATGTGTTTACCTTTTGAATATGTAAGTAGAAAATAGACCTTCAATAAATATGTGTGAAATGCATAAATGAATGAATAGACAAACTAAGGCTTTTGATTAGGTCAGTAAATATCTAACTTTGATCAAAATCAGAGATGAACCATCTAGTCCCAAGTTGTGCTGACGAGTGAAGGATTGTTAGAGAGAAAACTGAAAATTCTCAGTCATTTTCTCTTTTTCCCATTTCTTTCCCTAGTACCAAAACTCTCAGGCAATCTTACCATGTAAACAAACAGCCAGCTAAAAATCATGTTTTATTTCTTTGCACTCACAAATATAATTTCTCCCAAACCACTAACCCAAATGGACTGTCTAGGTAATGTTTTTTATATGAAAACAATCGTGGATCACTACATCAAAAACTAATGATGTATGGTGATTAACATAACATAATCAAATAAAATTAAAAAATAAATAGCTTAGACTAATGTCCCTAGTACATACTCTATTTTGAAGCTTTCTTCCTCAATTTTCTCATTCAGAATGTTCATTCAAGGTGCTACCCTGATGCATTAATACCTGTAAAAATGAGGATTAAAAAAAGTGTGTGTTTTGTTCTTGTAGACTAATTGAGCACTGTTACTATTTCAATTATTAGTAGTAAGTGCTTAGCAGACATCTGTTAATGCTGGAGTTTTCAGTAGCCTTGTTCTGTAACAGCTGGAGATCTGAAATAATGATCTCTGAATACTAAATTCACCTTTGAAGTGCATTTTGTACTCATCCAATTTGAGGCATTTTTTACACATCTTAATTATTCCAGACTTGAGACATGGTTTGGGTACATTAGAAAGAGCCAGACTCAAGGTGGTCATAGCTCTAGTAACTGTTCCTCTTCTAATTAGCAGTGAGATTTCTGAACAACTCTTACAATTCCCAGACCTTGGTTTCTTCATTTGTAAAATTAAGGGTGGGAGTAGTTGCCTAGATGATCTCTATGTTGTTGGCCAAATAATCCTGTGATCCTACCTCTGTAACTTAGTGACAAGAAGTTAATAACTTGAGTATTTTTTTAAAAATAAGTCCCATAGAGTTCCTGTTAAAATCAGCCTGGGGCACCTGGGTGGCTCAGATGGTTAAGCGTCTGCCTTCAGCTCGGGTCATGATCCCACGGTCCTGGGATCGAGTCCCACATCGGGCTCCCGCCTCAGTGGGGAGCCTGCTTCTCCCTCTGACCCTCGCCCCTCTCATGCTGTTTCTCTCTCGCTCGCTCTCTAAAAAATAAATAAAATCTTTAAAATCAGCCTGAAGACATCCACATGTTTTCTTTTGTTTTTTTAATTCATGGATGCATTTCCATGAAATAGCTTAACACTGACAAATGTTACTTTTAAGTAGTTACTCAAAGGAAGCCTCATGTTATCCAAGTCAGGAAAGTATGCCAATGGTAGGTATGCAACCATTTTATACCTAGCTTGATACACTTTATATTCCTCCATCAAGCATTTGAGGAACACTTACTACATAGCAGCCATAGAAAAGAGAAGTAAGTCTCATATAGTCTCAGCCCTTAACAACCCAGAACACTGGGGATTTAGGATAAAGCTCTCAGGTTGAAAACAGTAAGACGGTGAACTAGGAAGACCCAGACCCTCTTTTTCTCTACAGAGACATCAATTCAACAATAGTTAGGGACCAGTTCCCTTTAAGCAAAGTTCAGAGAATAGTTAAGAAGCTCCTGAACGCCCAGATGAATGTGAAACCAGCCACACTGAAACCAGGAGGAAAACTTGTGGTACTCACCATGGACCACCCTCCCAACTCAGCACGACATAATTAGGAGGTAACACCCTAGCTTCCAGGTTCTCTCTGTGGAAGTAAAGAGAAGACCGAAACAAATGTGTAATGTTCTGGCTTCTCAGGAGGATTCCTGAAGGACTGGCTTGTGTTTTATCTGAATCTAAATTCTAAAAGGAAAGGGGCTGTAGAGAACAAGCATGAAGGTTTGGACTAGCATATCCTCACTCATCCTGAAGGTTTGGACCAGCATATCCTCACGCATCATAGCACCTACCATTGACTCAGTATGGAATGAGCTTCAGAAAACCTCCAACTCCAAAGATTTGGAACAGACGTCCAACGTTCCAGCTTTTAGGAGGAGTGCCCAAAGGACTGGTTTCTACCTCACTTCTTTTGGATGCTGACTGGGCCAGGCATATTCTCACCACCTGGAGGCTGCTGAGAACAAGAGAGCAGGGCAGCTTGCTGATGCTCCAGAAACCCTGTGGTTCCATGGAAAGAGAATGATATAGTTCAGGAGCCTATCACTGGGGTAAAAAAAGAGTGGATCACATGTCCAATTTTCCAAGGGCGGAGGAGTGTGCTGACAGACTGGTGTTTGTCTCACCTGTCGGAGCACTGAGGGAGCCTGGCATAATCAAGTATCATGGGACCACTGAGAACAAGGGGGCTATGTGGCAGCTCCAGGGAAGGTGCAGTACTACAAACGGATACGAGAGAGAAGAGGAGATTATGAACTCCTGAAAAAAGAAAACAACTAATCTCTCTAATTGGGAATATACATGTATGATTCCAGAATAGACACATCAACAGAAAAGATCTGAAAGGCCCCCAGAATCTCTAGCCTGGATGAATGGTAAAAATCTTTCCCTGTTCAAAGCCAGTCCATAATGACTTGAAGAGGTGGCTGTTTTTTCAAAAGCACAGATCTCAACAAAATGTTACAAAACACATGAAGAAAGAGGGAGACAGGGCCCAGTCAAAGGAGTAAAATAAATCTCTGGAAACCAACACTATAGAAATGGAAGTATATGAATTATCTGACAAATAATTAAAAATAACCATCATAAAGTTACTCAAAGAGCTCAGAAAAATGATACATGCACAAAATGAGAGTATCAATAAGGAGAAAATATTTTTTTTGAAAAACAAACATTGGACCTTAAGAATATAATAACTGAGTTGAAAAATTCACTACCAGGCATTCAACAATGGACCTTGATCAATCACAAGAAATAATCAACAAACTCAAAGACAGGTCATTTAAATTATTCATCAGAAGAGTAAAAAGAAAAAAAGAAAGAAAAAGTGTAAGAAAGCCTAAGGGAATTCTGGGATACCATCTAAAGGACCATGATAAAGATTGTAGGAGAAGAGAGACAGTAAGGGAAAAAACACTTATTTGGAGAAGTAATAGCTGCCAATTTTCCAAATCTGGGGAAGTAACAAGCCATTCAGATTCAAGAAACTCAGTAAACTCCAATTGGAATGTACCTAAAGTAGTCCACTCAGAGACACATTAAAATCAAATGGCATGGAGGACATTAGGAGAAGGAAGGGAAAAATTAAGGGGGGGGGATATCGGAGGGGGAGACAAACCATTAGAGACTATGGACTCCAAGAAACAAACTGAGGGTTTTAGAGGGGAGGGGGGTGGGGGGATGGGTTAGCCCAGTGATGGGTATTAAGGAGGGCACGTATTGCATGGAGCACTGGCTGTTATATGCAAACAATGAATCACGGAACACTACATCAAAAACTAATGATGTACTATAATGGTGACTAACATAATAAAAAAAAAATACAAAAAAATTTTTTTTAAAATCAAATTGTAAAACGTCAAAGACAGAATTTTTTCAAGCAGCAAGAAAAATGGACTTATCATAAAGGAACCCCCCATAAGATTATCAACAGATTTCTCAGCAGAAACCTTGCAGGACAAAAGGGAGCAGAATGATATATTAAAAATTTTGAAATAAAAGAACTGCCAACCAGGAATATTCTATCTGGCAAACTGTCTTTCAAGAGTGAAGAAGAATTAAAGCCCTTCCCAGATAACAAAAGGGAGTTCATCAGCACTAGATCTATCTTATAAGAGATGCTAAAAATAGTCATTTAAATTGAAACAGAAGGATTCTAAAGAGTGACATGAAAGCACGGTGAAGGTAAATATATAAGTAAAAAATATTGTACTACAATAATGGAGGTAAGAAAATCACCTTGAATTCAAGCATGGAAGTTAAAAACCAAGTATAAAGAAACTATAATTATAAAAATATGTTAATGGTACACAATATAAAAAGATATAATTTGTGACATCAATAACACAGATTGAATAAGAGGAGGAAAAGAGTAGAATTTTGTATGGTACTCAAGTTATTCTAGCTTAAAATAGATTGCCTTAACTATAAGGTGTTTTGGGTGAGCCCCATGGTAACCACACACACACACACACACACACACACACACACACACAGACAAATAACTGTAGAAGATACACAACAGCAGAAAGGAATCAAAATATGTCACTAAAAATAAATCAATAAAACACAAAGAGAAGAAGGAAAAGATCAACAAAAAACTTGTAAGACAGAACACTTAACAAAATGGCAATAATAAGTCCTTCTATGAGTAATTACTTTATATATAAATGGTTTAAACTCCCCAATAAGAAGACTCTATAGAGTGGCTGAATGGATTAAAAAAAAAAATCCAACTCTATGCTATTTACAGGAGTCTCACTTTAAATACAGGATACACTTAGGCTGAAAGTAAAAGAATACAAAAATATATTCCATGTAAATGGTAAGCAAAAGAAAGCAGGAGTGGCCATGCTTATGCCAGACAAAATAGACTAACTCAAAAGCTGTCAAAAAAGATGACAAAGGATATATTATAATGATGAAAGTGTCAATTCACAGGGAAGATATAACAATTACGCATATGCATCCATCCTCAGAATACACGGATACATGAAGCAAAGACAGAACTAAAGGGAACAATAGACAGAAATACAATAATAATGGGATGCTTCAATAACCCTCTTAAAATAACGGATAGGTCATTCAGACAGAAAATCAATAAACGGAGGACTTGAACAACACTATAGACCATGTGGATCTAACAGACATATACAGAACATTCCACCCAATAGCAGTAGAATATACATTATTCTCAAGAGCACATGGAACATTCCATAGAATAAGCTGCATGTTAAATCACAAAACTAGTCTTAACAAAATTAAGACAATTAAAGTCATGCTAAGTATCTTACCTGACCACACCAAAATAGAACTAGAAATCAACACCAAAAGGAAAACTAAAACATTCACAAACATATGGAAATTCGACTAAGCAGTCTTGAATTACCAATGAGTTAAAAAGAAGAAATCAAAAGGGAAATTAAAAAATATCTTGAGACAAATGAGAATTTAAATACAACATAACAAATTTCATGATATGCAGGAAAAGCAATCCTAATCAAAGTTTATAGTGTTAAATTCTACATTAAAATAGAAGAAATATATCAGAATGCAACCTAACTTTACAGCTCAAAGAACTAGAAAAAAGACAAATTAAGCCCAAAATTAGAAGGAAGGAAGGAAATAATAAAGATTAAAAAAGAAACAAATGAAATACATAGCCAAAAAAAATAGAACAAAACGGAGTTAATTTTTTAAAAATATAAACGAAATTGAAAAAACTTTAAGAAAAAAGAGCAAAGACTGTAACTGATGCCACAAAAATAAAAAGGATTGCAGGAGACTACAATGAACTATTGTATGCCAAAAAATTAAATACTTAAAAGAAACATATAATAAATAAGAAAATTCAATGAATAATCAAAACCTTCCAAACAAAGAAAAGCCTGGGACCAGAGGGCTTTACTAGTGAATTCTATGAAACATTTAGAGAATTAATGAATCTCCTTTGTCAAATTCTTCCATCAAATCGAGAAGAAGCCAACACTTCTACACTTATTTTATGAGTCCAGCATTACTCTCATACCAAAACCCAAAACACTACAGGAAAAGAAAACAAGAGGCCAATACCCCTGATGAACATAGATGCCAAAAATCCTCCACAATATACTAGCAAACTGAATTTACCAGCATGTTGAAAGGACAATACATCATGATCAAGGAAGTCTATTCCTGGGTTATAAGGATGTTTCAACACACACACAATAATAAATGAGATCATCGTATGAAAAGAACAAAGGACGAAAATCACATGATGCAGAAAATTCCCTTAACAAAATTCAAAATCCTTGCATGATAAAAATGCTCAACAAACGATGTAGAAAAGAGATGTATCGCAACATAGTAAAAGTCATGTATTATAATGCTACAGCTAACATTACCTTCAACAGTGAAAAACTGAAAGTTTTTCCTTTAAGGCCTGAAATACCTCAAAAATGCTCATTCCCACCACTTCTACTCAACATAGTACTAGAACTCCTAATTAGGTCAATTAGCATCTCCCCTAAAGAAAGCACCCAAATTGGAAAGAAGCAAAATTATCTTTGTTCGCAGAGGACATGATCCTCTATGTAAAGAGCCCTAAAAACTCTACAGAAAAGTATTAGAATTAATAAACAAATTTAGCAACATTGCAGAATATACAATGAACAGATACAGCCATCAGTTTTTGTACACTATACAGTAACAATGACAATCCAAAATGCAAAGTTCAAAAACAGCCCCATCAACAAGAGCATCAGAAGAAATAAAATACTTAGAGATAAATTTAACCAAAGAGGTAAAAAGACTTGTACAATAAAAACTACAAAACAGTGCTGAAAGAAATTAAAAGATATACAAATAAATTGGAAGATATTCCACATCCATGAGTTGAAAGACCTAATATTGTTAAAATGTCCATACTATATTAACTACATAGTCAATATAATCCTTATCAAAATTCCAAGGGCAATTTTGCAGAAATTAAAACAAAACAAAAACTAAAATCGGGGCGCCTGGGTGGCTCAGTTGTTAAGCATCTGCCTTCGGCTCAGGTCATGATCCCAGGGTCCTGGAATCGAGCCCTGCATCGGGCTCCCTGCTCCACGGGAAGCCTGCTTCTCCCTCTCCCACTCCCCCTGCTTGTGTTCCCTCTCTCACTGTGTCTCTCTATGTCAAATAAATAAAATCTTAAAAAAAAAAAAAACCTAAAATTTATATGAAACCACAAAGGGCCCCGAATAGCCAAACACAACCTTTACAAAGAACAGAGATGGAGGCATTGCACTTCCTGACTTGAAAACATATTACAAAAATCTACTGATCACAAGTATGGTGTTTGCATAAAGACAGACATACAGATGAAAGGAACAGACCACAGAGCCCAGGATTCATGGAATACAGTAAGATGAAATATGGTGCAGCTACTTTAAATGCTGATGTAAATATACTAACTAACATGGAAAGATAGCCATAGTATTGAAATGGAAAAACATAGTATAAAGATTTACTTACAAAGAAATCTATGGATAAGTCCATCTTTGTTTTAAAATTTTTATATAGAGAAACATTTTTATGTAAGAAATCTGGAATTATATACACAAAATATTAATACTAGTTTTCTCTACAGAGTATAAAATGAGTAATATCTTTCTCCTTTATGTTTTTCTCCATTTCTTGATTTGGCAGTGCACATACATTTGAAACTGGGCTTGCATGTGTGTGGAGAGACACAATAATGCTGTGTAAATTAACAGGCATGGTCTCATGTGAATATGGTGATCTCAACTTGAAAGCCAAGGAAATGGAAGAGACATATTATGAAAATCTCCTTGCATGTCTTTCATCATAGTTTCAGCTTTATCTCCCACTCCCCTTTGCCTCCATAGATGCCCTCCCAGGAGCCCTGAATCTCTCAGTCCTCAAAATATCTGCAGCATTTAATGTTTATATGTTTCGTATGTACTCACGGGCTTAACATCTGTTACCTTCAGTTTTTAGCTTTTTCTCACATGCCTATGTTTTGCTTCTTGAACTAGTTTTTAAGTTCCATGAGGACAAGCATTCATGTCTTGCATGGGGTTTACCCAGCTGTTTAGAGATTTTAAACACTGTTTATTTTGCTCACACTACAGCTGTTGTTTTAATCCACTTCTGATTATTTTGTTTTTTAATCAGTCATTGACCTGCACACCACCATGGCTATGTTCATTGGTGTTCCCTCACCCTAGAAACTCACCTGTCTACACTTTCTGCCTGAAATACTTTTAGTAAGCCTTCAAACCCACCTCAAATGTTTCGTCTTCTCTGTAGCTGTCCTGGACTTCCCTACCTCGCACCATTCACCTCTGCTGAGGTTCTGCATAGCCTTGTCACAGTGCATTATAATTATTTCTACAGTACACTGTCAGCACTGTGAGAGCAAGATGATCTGTCCCTTCACATTCCGTGCCTCGTATACAGTAAGTACTCAATAAATGTGTGAATTGAATGGGGTGCAAGATACAAAGGTACAAAGACTCTGTAAAGGGTAAGCTACCCATGTTTTAGACCAGCCCTGTGCTTCTTCACAACGTGATTCTGTATTTTCTCAGCAATGAATTTAAAAGGTAAAATAGTTCTGAGTTGGGGGATTCTCAGGGGAAATAGTAAACATCCTAGTATTCACAGCTCATCTTTGAGTCTTGGTCCGAACTGATAGAATATCAGGCATACCCTTTTTAAAGTCTCTATCAAAATTTGCACTGATGCCAAGATTATTCCTGAAAAATCAATTGCTTTAAATTAATCACTCCCTTCCATTAGTAAAGATAATTGAAAACTGAAGCCAACCAAAACAACACTTAAAGTACACCCAGAAGATCTGGAAGCATAGAAACACGA
Organism: Neomonachus schauinslandi; assembly: GCF_002201575.2. NCBI lineage: Eukaryota > Metazoa > Chordata > Mammalia > Carnivora > Phocidae > Neomonachus > Neomonachus schauinslandi. The sequence continues at coordinate 34,759,598 of NC_058409.1, read as the reverse complement.
AAACTGAGCTGACAGTAGGTGTCCTAATAACTATCATTTCACCAAGATCTCTTTATTACACGTCTGTGAATTGCTAAATGCTGTCAGTAGTCTTTCAGAAAGAAGCACTATGTGGTCATGTCCCTCGTGGGAGGAACTATGCCAGGAACAATACTGCTCATGTCATTAGTGTGTAGTGAACAGATGCTGTGAAGTGTTCACAGGAAAGTCCCTTTGCAACTGGTCTAGTCTGCGTTCTCATTACAGGAGATGCCAAGCAGGAAAGGCTTGGGTCAGGGCATCCCTCATGCTCCTGGAGATAATATCATTGGCAGTTTTGGCCTTTTTCATTCAATAACTATCTTAATTTCCCTTATTCTCTCTTGAGCCATATGTTATTTGACTGTAAGTGGCACATTTACAGGGCAGAAAACTTTCTCTACTTCACTCACATTAATCTGCTGTAAAAAATAATGACTGTTACTTCAGTCTGCACCTTGGCTCTGTTCTCTAATTGAGTTTTCTGAGCAAGAATCAGGGCAGCAGCCTTTTGGGCCACTTTACCTCTGTCTACCCCTAGACAAAATGCAGCAAGGTGACACTGAATTTCATTACTGCAGAGAAAATGGACTCTTAAAGACTCATGGACTTGAGGACATGGGTCACTCCTATAATGTTTAATTCTTTAAAAAATAATAAAGATCCTCCCCATAACAAACTTCCTCTGAAAAGTTTATCTTGGAAGTATTTTATTCAGAGTCTTTTTCAAAATTAACTACTAGCCAAAAAATAATATGATCTCTTCTCAAGCAGTTATAGCACCTCAGAATTTTAGGGCTAGAAGACAACTTAAAAGGAATCTTAATCAATTCTTTTATTTCATAAATGAAAGAGGGTCAATGTGACAGGCTCAATGATTTCCCAACTACCATACAATTTTTTAGGGATAGGACTCAGTCTAGAATTCAAGCCTCCTAACTCTCAGCAGGGGGAGCATCTTCAATTAGTTTTTTGTACCAAAGAGGAGACAACGGCTTTACTACATGACGATATCAGTAGAATCATAATATTCATTTGATTTTAATCTATAATGCAGACAAACAAACATTTACAACCAAAAAAGAATAAACCCTCTAATTACCAGAGAAAAACGGCTAATGTCAGAATAAACCTCTTGCCTCATGGCAGGGGTCAACTTCAGAATACTGATATGGGACACATGTTTGATCAAATAAGTGATTCATTAGATTCAATCAGATGCCAAAAGCAACCACTCAATTCAAACAAATCAGGGAAACAACAATTCCAAATCGTTCTACTCAGAAGAAGTGAATGAAATATATTACTTGATATTCACAAATTAAAGGAGCAAAAGGCAAATAAAAGCATAGCACTAGAATTTTCCCTGGGAAACTATAGACATAAGGAAAAAAGAAAATCATGCAATGATGTGTTTAGACAACTTAGAGCACACATGCTTTTGCTCATGCCCCCTTAACTGTCCCTACCCAAAATATGTGTGCTCTTGTCATGGATGCTTATAAAAACTTGGTCCACCACTCCAGCCATAGTTGACTGTACTACAGCAGGTCACCGGAACCAAGCTAGGACAATCAGTACCCCCTTCTCTAAGAGTCTGAATTAGGACAAGAAGAGTCAGTCTCACTAAGTGACTGGAAGTCTAAGATGACAAGAAAAGATATACACTCTAGTTGGACTGAGGAGTTAGCAGATGCACAGAAAATAGAGTTTTGGTTGTAATAACTGCTTTAAGAAAAATAAGTAAGAAATAAAGAAATCACAGTATCCTGTGATAAAGCAAACTGGAGTGAGAATTGTCTTAAGAGTCAAGGGTCAGGGACATCACTCTGAACTGGTGATTGTTTAACTGAGACCTAATGGGTGAGGAGCCAGCCATGCAAGGAACTCATTAAAAAGTATTTTATATAAAGTGTATAGCATGCACAAAACCATAAGGTGAGTACTTCTAAAGAACTGAAAGCAGCCAGTGTGATTAGAACAGAGTGAATTACGAAGATAGAGAATGAGTTTGAAGACTGTTCTATATAGCAGGACCAGCTGTCCCCATTTGCCTGGGGCACTAGAAGCCTGTCACCCAAGCAAAATTATTCACAGCATTCTTTTTAGTCTCCAGTTGTCCCAGTTTGGACAAGGAATTATATGGTCATCCTATAATTTCTCACCCAGAAGTAAGAATTTCTATTTTCCTCCACAGGCAAGAGGAAACCAATGATGGTTGTAAGGGAGAAGTGTCAAGAGCAAATCCATATTTTGCAGAAATCACTATAGTCAAGAGTATGAATTATAGGTGTGGGGAAGGAGCAAGATGGCAGAGGTGTAGGAGATCTAAATTTCGTCTGGTCCCAGGAATTCAGCTAGATAGGGATCAAACCATTTTGAACACCTACAAACTCAACAGGAGATCAAATAAAAGAACAGCAGCAACTCTCTGAACAGAAAAGCGACCACTTTCTGGAAGCAGGGACCCAACAAGCGGCAGATCCGGGGAGACTTCCCTTCCTTCCCCAGGAGGAACTGCACAGGAGTGCACCACAGGGATCTGCTGGGTTTGGAGACTCCAAAGAGGGTCGTGTGCCAGAGACAGAAACGCTCGGTCACAGGCCGGATGAACACAGATTGCAGCCAGAGACCAGGAAGACAGGAGTGATTGACTGCTTTTCTCTGGGAGCACACTGAGGAGTGGGGCCCCGAGTTCTCGGCTCCTCTGGGGCGGAGATTGGGAGGCCGCCATTTTCACTCTTGTCCTCCAAAGCTGTACGGAAAGCTTGCAGGGAACAAAAGCTCCCGAGAGCAAACCCGAGCAGATTACTTAGCCCAGACCTGGCAAAGACATTTGGGAACCACGGCAACGGGCCCCTCCCCCAGAAGATCAGAAAGAACAGCCAGCCAAGACCAAGTTTACCGTTCAATGAGAACCGCAGAATGCTAGCATTAGGGGAATACAGCACATAGAATTTATGGCTTTTTTCCCATGTATCTTCAGTCTTTCAAAGTTAATTTTTTTAATTTTCTTTTTTTTGAATTTTTTTCCCCTTTTTCAACCAACATCTTATCAATCCCTTTTTTAAAAATCTTTTTTATTTTTCATTTTTAGAGTCATTCTATGCCTTCATGGTAGTTAACCTTATTTTTGGTGTGTGTGCGTATATATATATATATATAAAATTTGTTCTCTCTTTAAAATTTTGGGATACAGTTTCTTCTAACAGACCAAAATATACCCTAAATATCTAGTGTATGGCTTTGTTCTAGTGTCCTGCCTGATCACATTCTCTCACCCCCTTTTTTTAAATTTCTCTTCTATTTTCAATCAACTTCTTATCTTATCAATAACTTTTATAAAATCTTTTATAATTTTCATCTTTACAGTCATATTCCATCCCTTCATTGTATTAACCCTTATTTTTGTACATATATAAGCTTTTCTTTCTTTAAAATTTTGGGAGGCACTTTCTTCTAAAGACCAAAATACGCCCAAAATCTAGTGTGTGGCACTGTCTATTCACCAGCCTGATCATATTCTTTTTTTTTTAATCTTTTTCTTTTTCTTTTTCTTTCCCTTTCTTTTTCCCCGGTTTCAGGTCTGACTTGTTTAGTGTATATTTTTCTGGGGTCATTGTTACCCTGTTAGCATTTTGTTCTCTCATTCATCTATTCTCCTCTGGACAAAATGACAAGATGGAAAAAATCACCTCAAAAAAAAAAAAAGAACAAGAGGCAGTACCGACTGCCAGGGACCTAATCAATACAGATTTTAGTAAGACGTTGGAACTAGAGTTCAGAATGATGATTTTGAAGATACTAGCTGGGCTTGAAAAAGCATGGAAGATATTAGAGAAACCCTTTCTGGGGAAATAAAAGAACTAAAATCTAACCAAGTCAAAATCCAAAAGGCTATTAATGAGGTGCAGTCAAAAATGGAGGCTCTAACTGCTAGAATAAATGAGGCAGAAGAGGGAATCAGTGATATAGAAGACCAAATGATGGAAAATAAAGAAGCTGAGAAAAAGAGAGATAAATAACTACTACATCATGAGGGCAGAATTCGAGAGATAAGTGACACCATAAGATGAAACAATATTAGAATAACTGGGATCCCAGAAGAAGAAAGAGAGAGGGGGGCAGAAGGTATATTGGAGCAAATTATAGCAGAGAACTTCCCTAATTTGGGGAAGGAAACAGGCATCAAAATCCAGAAGGCACAGAGAACACGCCTCAAAATCAATAAAAATAGGTCAATACCCCAACATCGAATAGTAAAACTTACGAGTCGCAGAGACAAAGAGAAAATCCTGAAAGCAGATAGGGACAAGAGATCTATAACCTACAATGGTAGAAACAGTAGATTGTCAATAGACCTATCCACAGAAACCTGGCAGGCCAGAAAGGACTGGCAGGATATATTCAGAGCACTAAATGAGAAAAATATGCAGCCAAGAATACTATATCCAGCTAGGCTGTCATTGAAAATAGAAGGAGAGATAAAAAGCTTCCAGGACAAGCAAAAACTAAAGGAATTTGCAAATCTGAAACCAGCCCTACAAGAAATACTGAAAGGGGCCCTCTAAGCAAAGAGAGAGCCTAAAAGCAACATAGACCAGAAAGGAACACAGACAAAATACAGTAACAGTCATCTAACAGGCAATACAATGGCACTAAATTCATATCTTTCAATAGTTACCCTGAATGTAAATGGGCTAAATGCCCCAAACAAAAGACACAGGGTATCAGATTCAATAAAAAAAAAAAAGACCCATTGATATGCTGTCTGCAAGAGACTCATATTAGACCCAAAGACACCTCGATTGAAAGTGAGGGGGGTGGAAAATCATTCACCATGCTAATGGACACCAAAAGAAAGCTGGGGTGGCAATCCTTATACCAGACAAATTAGATTTTAAACCAAAGACTATAATAAGAGATGAGGAGGGACACTATATCCTACTTAAAGGGTCTATCCAGGGGCACCTGGGTGGCTCAGATGGTTAAGCATCAGCTCAGGTCATGATCCCAGGGTCCTGGGATCGAGCCCCACATTGGGCTCCTGGCTCAGTGAGGAGACTGCTTCTCCCTCTCCCTATGCCTCTCTCCCTGCTCATGCTTTCTCTCTCTCTCTATCTCTATGTCTCAAATGAATAAATAAAATCTTAAAAAAAAAGGGGGGGTCTATCCAACAAGAATATCCAACAACTGTAAATATCTATGCCTCTAACATGGGAGCAGCCAAGTATATAAACCAATTAATAACAAAAGCAAAGAAACACATCAACAACAATACAATAATAGTAGGGGACTTTAACACCCCCTTCACTGAAATGGACAGATCATCTAAGCAAAAGATCAACAAGGAGATATACTTTAAATGACACACCAGACCAAATGGACTTCACAGATATAGTCAGAACATTCCATCCAAAAGCAACAGAATACATTCTTCTCTAGTGCCCATGGAACATTCTCCAGAACAGATCACATCGTAGGTCACAAATCAGTATCAAAATATCAAAATATCAAAATCTGATACTGATACAGTATCAGATATCAACTGGTATCAAAAGATTGGGATCATTCCCTGTGTATTTTCAGACCACAATGCTTTGAAACTAGAACTCAATCACAGAGGAAAGTCAGGAAGAACTCAAATGCAGGAGGCTAAAGAGCATCCTACTAAAGAATGAATGGGTCAACCAGGAACTTAATGAAGAATTTAAAAAATTCATGGAAACAAATGAAAATGAAAACACAACTGTTCAAAATCTTTGGGATGCAGCAAAGGCAGTCCTAAGAGGAAAGTATATAGCAATACAAGCCTTTTTCAAGAAACAAGAAAGGTCTCAAGTACACAACCTAACCCTACACCTAAAGGAGCTGGAGAAAGAACAACAAATAAAGCCTAAACCCAGCAGGAGAAGAGAAATAGTAAAGATCAGAGCAGAAATCAATGAAATAGAATCCAAAAGAACAGTAGAACAGATCAAAGAAACTAGGAGCTGGTTCTTTGAAAGAATTAATAAGATTGATAAACCCCCTGGCCAGAGTTATCAAAAAGAAAAGAGAAAGGACCCAAATAAATAAAATCATGAATGAAAAAGGGGAGATCACAACCAACACCAAAGAAATACAAACAATTATAAGAACATATTATGAGCAACTCTATGCCAGCAAATTGGATAATCTGGAAGAAATGAATGCATTCCTAGAGATGTATCAACTACCAAAACTGAACCAGGAAGAAATAGAAAACCTGAACAGACCTATAACCACTAAGGAAATTGAGGCAGTCATCAAAAATCTCCCAAAAAATAAAAGCCCAGGGCCAGATGGCTTCCCAGGGGAATTCTACCAAATATTTCAAGAAGAATTAATACCTACTCTTCTGAAACTGTTCCAAAAAATAGAAATGGAAGGAAAACTTCCAAACTCGTTTTATGAGGCCACCATTACCTTGATCCCAAAACCAGACATAAAACCCCATCAAAAAGGAGAATTACAGACCAATATCCCTGATGAACATGGATGCAAAAATTCTCACCAAAATATTAGCCAGTAGGATCCAACAGTACATTCAAAGGATTATTCACCACGACCAAGTGGGATTTATCCCTGGGCTGCAAGGTTGGTTCAACATCCGCAAATCAATCAATGTGATACAATACATTAACAAAAGAAAGAACAAGAATCATATGATCCTCTCAATAGATGCAGAAAAAGCATTTGACAAAGTACAGCATCCTTTCTTGATCAAAACTCCTCAGAGTATAGGGATAGAGGGTATATACCTCAGTATCATAAAAGCCATCTATGAAAAACCCACAGCAAATATCATTCTCAATGGGGAAAAACTGAGAGCTTTCCCCCTAAGGTCAGGAACACGGCAGGGATGTCCACTATCACCACTGCTATTCAACATAGTATTAGAAGTCCTAGCCACAGCAATCAGACAACAAAAAGAAATAAAAGGCATCAGAATCGGCAAAGAAGAAGTCAAACTCTCACCGTTTGTAGATGATATGATACTTTATGTGGAACATAAAGACTCCACCCCAGAACTGCTAGAACTCATACAGGAATTCAGTAAAGTGGCAGGATATAAAATCAATGCACAGAAATCAGTGGCATTCCTATACACCAACAACAAGACAGAAGAAAGAGAAATTAAGGAGTTAATCCCATTTACAATTGCATGCAAAACCATAAGATACCTAGGAATAAATCTAACCAAAGAGGCAAAGAATCTGTACTCAGAAAACTATAAAATACTCATGAACGAAATGGAGGAAGACACAAAGAAATGGAAAAATGTTCCATGCTCATGGATTGGAAGAACAAATATGGTGAAGATGTCAATGCTACCTAGAGCAATCTACACATTCAATGCAATCCCTATCTAAATACCATCCACTTTTTTCAAAGAAATGGAACAAAGAATCCTAAAATTTGTATGGAACCAGAAAACACCCCGAATAGCCAGAGGAATGTTGAAAAAGAAAAGCAAAGCTGGTGGCATCACAATTCCAGATTTCAAGCTCTAGCCCCATCAAAACTTCTCCATACCTCACACTGTTCCCTCAGAACACCAACGTCATGGTGCCTGTACATGGATTAATCAATCCTTCCAATATGCTAAATCTTTCTGCATCTCTCTCTTCTCTATCAGCAGCTCACACTCTTCTAACAAACTTGCTCCACATAGATCAATGGAACAGAATAGAGAGCCCAGAAATGGACCCTCAACTCTATGGTCAACTAATCTTCAACAAAGCAGGAAACAATGTCCAATGGAAAAAAGTCTCTTCAACAAATGGTGTTGGGAAAATTGGACAGCCACATGCAGAAGAATGAAACTGGACCATTTCCTTATACCACACACAAAAATAGACTCCAAATGGTTGAAAGACCTCAACGTGAGACAGGAGTCCATCAAAATCCTAGAGGATAACACAGGCAGCAACCTCTTCGACCTCAGCCGCAGCAACTTCTTGCTAGGAACATTGCCAAAGGCAAGGGAAGCAAGGGAAAAAATGAACTATTGGGACTTCATCAAGATAAAAAGCTTTGCACAGCAAAGAAAACAGTCAACAAAACCAAAAGACAACTGACAGAATGGGAGAAGATATTTGCAAATGACATATCAGATAAAGGGCTAGTATCCAAAATCTATAAAGAACTCTTCAAACTCAACACCCAAAGAACAAATGATCCAATCAAGAAATGGGCAGAAGACATGAACAGACATTTTTCCAAAGAAGACATCCAAATGGCCAACAGACACATGAAGAAGTGCTCAACATCGCTCGGCATCAGGGAAATCCAAATCAAAACCTCAATGAGATACCACCTCACACCAGTCAGAATGGCTAAAATTAACAAGTCAGGAAATGACAGATGTTGGCAGGGATGCAGAGAAAGGGGAACCCTCCTACACTGTTGGTGGGGATGCAAGCTGGTGCAACCACTCTGGAAAACAGTATGGAGGTTCCTCAAAGTTGAAATAGAGCTACCATACGACCCAGCAATTTCACTACTGGGTATTTATCCCAAAGATACAAAAGTAGGGATCCGAAGGGGTAGTTGCACCCCAATGTTTATAGCAGCATTGTCCACAATAGCTCAACTTTGGAAAGAGCCAAGATGTCCATCAAGAGATAATGGATAAAGAAGAGGTGGTGTGTGTGTGTGTGTGTGTGTGTACACACACACACACACACACACACAGAAAATGGAATATTATGCAGCCATCAAAAGGAATGAAATCTTGCCATTTGCAACAACGTGGATGGAACTGGAGGGTATTATGCTGAGCGAAATAAGTCAATCAGAGAAAGACATGTATCATATGATCTCACTGATATGAGGAATTCTTTATCTCAGGAAACAAACAGGGTTTCTGGAGTGGTGCGGGGTGGGAGGCATGGGTGGCTGGGTGGTAGACATTGGCGAGGGTATATGCTATGGTGAGCACTGTGAATTGTGTAAGACTGTTGAATCACAGACCTGGACCTCTGAAACAAATAATACATTATATGTTAAAAAAAAAAGAAGAAGAAGAATATAGTAGGAAGGGAAAAAATGAAGGGGGGAATTGAAGGGGGAGATGAACCATGAGAGACTATGGACTCTGAGAAACAAACTGAGGGTTCTTGAGGGGAGGGGGGTGGGGGGATGTGTTAGCCTGGTGACGGGTATTAAAGAGGGCACGTACTGCATGGAGCACTGGGTATTATACACGAACAATTAATCAACACTACGTCAAAAACTAATGATGTATGGTGATTAACATAATAAAAAAAAGTGCATTATATAATATCAACCTGAAAAAGTAGTAACATAGAATTGTGATAGTATACAAATATTGTTCCATTTCATTAGGTAACTGTGTACCTTTGATATCCTAAATTGGCTCCATGAACATGGGAAGAACCCAAAAAATATTCTGTGATCTTGAGATTATGTCTATAAGAAAGACAAAGATTGGGAATGAACCCATGTGTATGAGCCAGAGAACAAATCCCAGAAGAGATACAGAAAATGAAGTAGTGTTTGTTACAGTGCGATCTAAAGTCCACCGCTATAGTGGTTGCGCAAATGAAGATCTTGGAACCCTTCATGAACCTAATAAATCAGATTCTCTGGGGATGCGCCCAAGAATGTAAATACAATTATATTGTTCTCCTTCTAAAACCTCTTTAAACAAAATGAAATAAAATTTAAACTCTTTACCAGGACCTACAACGTCCTACTCAATCTGTCACTTGCTTGCTTCTCCTCCCTCATCTCCTATTCCCCTCAACACCGCCCTCTACCACTGTGAACACACATACCTCATTCTTCCAGTAGGCTCCAGTTTCAGCTTTGGAAAGTTTTCAATCAACATCCAAGCTAGCATAGCCTCCCACCACCACCACCACTTTCTACATCACTAATCTATTTTTTTTATGGTATTATATTCATTTTCTACTGCTACAGTAACAAATTCCCAGAAACCTGGTTGCTTAGGACAACACAGATGGATTGTCTTATAATTCTGTAGATCCGAAGACCAACATGTGTCTTACTGGGCTAAGATAAAGATGTAAGAAAGCCTGCATTTCTTTCCGGAAGCTTTAGGGGAAATCCATTTTCTTCCTTTCCCCGTTTCTAGAGGCTATCCAAATATTTGGCTCATGATCGCTTTCTTTCATCTTCAAAGCCAGCAATGTAACATCTCTCTGATCCTTCTTCTGTAGTCCTATCTCCCTCTGACCACATCCAGGAAAGGTTCTCATCTTTTAAAGACTCATATTATTATATCAAGACTACCAGGTTAATGCAGGATAATCTCTCCAACTTAAGGCCCTTACCCTTAACAAGATATGCAAAGTCCCCTTTGCCATGTAAAACAACATATTCAGAGATCCTAGGCATTAAGACATGGATATCTTTGGGAGCCATCATTTTTGCCTACTCCAAATACTTAACACTATCTGAAATTGTTTTATTTGTTTCTCTATGCACTTACTGTCTTCATAATCTTGCTGAAACTAAAGCTCACCACTGATTCAGAGTGCCTAGAAACTAGGTTAGCATATAGTAAATATGCAAAATTATTCCATATATCAATGACTGAAAGAATGACAGACTTTCATAGCAAATCCCTGAATGATTGTTACACATACTTTTCTATTAATCACTGCACCACTCTTCTATTCTTATTGAAGCTATAGTCTTCAAGTCCACCTAATAAGTCAGATTTTCAGTAATCTCTGACATAGTCTGATCTATAATACATATATGGAGCATCTAGTCTATTTGTTCTAGAAATGTCTCGGCTTTACTGGAAAGTACCCATAATGGAGAAATGCTTTACGTCTAACAAAAATCTTTTTTATTGTCACTGAAGCTCCTTTCCTCTACTATGGTTTTGAGGAACAGAAAACATACTCTTCTCTCAATACACTTCAAGTGATGCAAAATCAAATGGTTACAGAGGGATATACAGGAGACAGCAGTGAGTGAAGCTAGAATGGTGAAAGACAATACAGAGTGGTGAAGATTATGTGTCCTGTAGTATGCCTGCTGAGTTGAAAGGAGTAGGGATTCTCTGCTGCCAGGGCTTGTTATTTTCAAGTGCAAAAAAAAAAAAATCTAAATTTTCATGTGAAATGTTCTGATGTCTAAAATAATACACAGGTAAGAATTCTTACAGCTTCAAGCTGTGATGGAGTAGCACATCTCACTAAGAGCAACTAAAAATCCAAATAGAACACAGAGACACACACGATCTGAAGGCAGAGTAAAAATGCCAATGCAGTCAGGATTTATGAGATCAATGTGTCAAAAAAAGGAAGCTCACTGAGGTGAGATATACATTCTGAGTATCACTTTCCTACTGGGAGAATTTGCCACTTTTTGCAGAAGATGAGAGGTTGAGAAGCCAAAAGGCAGAAGGAAGCAACTATAAAGAGGTAGATAAGTCAGCAGAGTATTTTGGCAGTTTCCCAGAACTGGGGAGACCAAAATTTAAGTTTAAGGCTGCCGAAGCTTTTAGCATGAGAAGAGACAAGATTCCTGAGAGAAGGGAAGGTAGAGGCATAAGCCTAAAACTCAACATGTTTTCCTTTGAAGCATATGCCAAGTCTTAAGCTGTGACTTATTTTATGTCTAACACAAATCCATTTTACTGCCACTGAAGCTTCTTTCCTCTATTAAGGAGAATATCCTATTCTTCTACCTGATTTCAGGAGACAGAAATCAAATGATTACAGACAAGGACCATGCAGCTGATAAAAATGAATGAAGCTATGAACACAGGGTTCATATATCTTATCAAATTAGCATTTTTGTTTTCTTTGGGTAAATACTCAGTAGTAGAATTACTGGATCGTATGGTAATTCTATGTTCAGTTTTTTGAGGAACCTCCATACTGTTCTCCAGAGTGGCTGTACCAATTTGCATTCCCACTAACAGTGCAGGAGGGTTCCCTTTTCTTCACATTCTCATCAACACTTGTTATTTCTTGTCTTTTTGACACTAGTCATTAGCACTGGTGTGAGGTGATATCTCATTGTGGTTTTAATTTGTATTTCCCTGGTAATTAGTGATGTTGAACATCTTTGCATTTGTCAGAAAAATGTCTATTCATGTTATCTGCCCATTTTTAATTGGATTATTTGGGTTTTTTGGTGTTGAGTTGTATAACTTCTTTATATATTTTGCATACTAACCGTGTACCGAATATATCATTTGTAAATATCTCCTCCCATTCCATAGGTTGCCTTTTTGTCTTATTGATCGTTTCCTTTGCTGTTGAGAAGCTTTTTATTTTAGTGTAGTCCCAATAGTTTAATTTTGTTTTTGTATCCCTTGCCAGAGGAGACAAATCTAGAAAAATGTTTCTAGGTCTGATTTCAAAGAAATCATTGCCTATATTTCCTTCTAGAAATTTTATAAAGAAGATGTGGTACACACACACACACACACACACACAGGAATATTACTCACCTATTAAAAAAAAGCCCTTGCCATTTGCAACAACATGACAGATCTAGAGGGTATAATGCTAAGTGAAATAAGCCAGTCAGACAAAGACAAATACCATACAATTTCACTCATACATGCAATTTACAAAACAAATGAAGAATAAAGGAAAAAAAACAGACTCAACTATAGAGAACTAGTGGTTGCCAGAGGGGAGGTGGGGAGGGGGATGGGTGAAGTAGGTGAAGGGGATTAATAGTACACTTATCATGATGAGCACTGAGTAATGTATATAATCTTTTAATCATTATATTGTACACCTGAAACTAATATAACACTGTATGCTAACTATACTTGAATAAATATGTATGTATAAAATTTAAAATAAAAAAACAACAACAGTGAAGCTAGTTGAGTGTGTAACAACAGTGAGGGGAGGGGTTTGCAGTGAGCTGGAAAGTGCATGCTGCATCTGAAGAAGAAAGGTGTCACTGAGTACAAAACAATTCTTGCCTTTCAGGAACAAGAGGTCTGTAGGTTCAAAACAGGACAGATTTTTCAGCCCTTTTCAGTAAGAAAATTAGAGTTCAGGATCCCAAGGAAGAGGGGCCATAATAAGAACTCCAGGCAGTCAGTTAGAACCCCTGTAGACCTACATCCTAGGAATACGGATTTTCACATTCATTCATTCATTCATTCATTTATTTAATGTAGTGTTCCATGATTCATTTTTTGCGTGTAACACCCAGTGCTCCATGCAATACGTGGCCTCCTTAATACCCATCACCGGGCTAACACATCCCCGCACCCCTCTCCTCTCTAAAACCCTCAGTTTGTTTCTCAGAGTCCATAGTCTCATGGTTCATCTCCCCCTCCGATTTCCCCCTCCCCCCTTCATTTTTCCCTTCCTATTATCTTTTTTTTTTTTTAACATATAATGTATTATTTCAGAGGTGCAGGTCTGTGATTCATCAGTCTTACACAATTCACATTGATTTTTAAAGAAACTCTCTCCTCAGAGTATTGAGTATATATACCCTATTCTAGCTAATAGCCAAAGGAAAAGGTAAATAATTTTTTTGAAGAATTTAACATCATCTAGAACCTCTACAATTCTCCTATAAGTACTTACTCAAAAATCACCGAGCAGGACAAGAAAAGTGTCTAAGACAAAAAAAAAAAAAGGCAATAAAAACCAGCCTACAGGTAACACAGATATTTATGGTATCAAGCATGGACTTTAAAATAACTATTATTACTAAGTGTGAAAAAATAGATAACAAGATAAAGACTTTCACCAGAGAAATGTACCCTTAAAAAAAAAGTCAAATGGTATTCCAAAACTGAAGTATATGATAACTGACATTACTAATGAACCAGAAAGTGAGTCAGGAAAAAACACCAGATAGAAGCACAGAAAGATGTTTTATATACAAATATACATATATATGTTTGTTATATATATGTTTGTTATATATATGTTTTATACACACATACTTGTTTTATACACATACATGTTTTATATACACATGCATGTTTTATATACACATACATGTTTTATATACACATACATGTTTTATATATATATATTTAGAGAGAGAAAAGGGCTTAAGAAATGTTTGGGAATGGTCTAATACATGTATTACTGGAGTCTCAGGGGAGAAAGAGAATGAGATACAAGAAACACTTGAAGTCAAATGGCTGAGAATTTGCTAAAACTGGTAAGATTAAAAAAAAAAAATCAACCCACAGCCTCCAGAAGCTCCACAAACCCCAGGTAGGATAAATACAATGAAACCATTCCTGGGCACATCATTGTCCAAGTGTAGAAAACAAGACAAAAAAAGAAATCTTAACTAGAGAGAAAAAAAAGATGCTAGCTTTAAAGCATCAACAATAAAACCAACAGCTTATTATGTAACAGAAATAATGGGAGCAATAAGATAATGGAACGATGTTTTTAACCTGCTGTAAGAAAATAGATGAACAACAAAAAAAAATGAATAACTTGGAATTCTGTACCTAATAAAAATATCCTTCAAAAACAAGGGATAAAGACTTTTCCAGAAAAACAAACAAACAATAACTGAGAAGATCCACTGCTACCAGACCCAGATGCACAATTACAGTAGGACTTGATCTTACCCCATTTCGTGGTTCTCTAGTCCTTTCCCTTGACTTATTTTTCAAGCAATTTATTAGGAGTGGTAACTGCAAGAAGATTCAAGTTCTATTTTTACAATTACGAGTTAAGTAAATAAAAAGATCTTTTCCAGCAGTTCTAAGATTGGGTCACATTTTTAAATTAATCACTAAAGCCTAGGGATTCAAGGTTTTGATTACATAGCCCTTGGTCCCATGGCACATGTAACTAGGGGTCAGGTTGGCTCACTCCAAACATGTAGAATAGAGGACTCTCCAAGTGAAATAGAGTGGAAAGACAAAGAGACAAGGAGTACATGCTCTTTCCTTATGACAAATTTACAGGTTCCTCTAGAACATTCCCTCTAAAACATTCCCTCTTATGTAAATCAGCAGCTCTGGAAAGGTTTGATGGGTTTGTTAAGACTGCAGCCTCAAATCATGTCTCAGATACAAATTCAGGGAGCACATCTTACTCTTATTTAATCCTGTAAGGTCTGCATGTGGCCATCTCCTAGTCTGCAATAATCTGTAACTTGTGGAAACACACATTTGCCTGAATCTCTCTTCTTTCCTTTTCTCCCTCTCTTTTCCTCCCTACTCCCATCTTCTTTCTTGTTCATTCCCCCTCCCCCTAGGTTTCTTTTCTGCATTTATGTGTCCAAAGTGGCTCCATCTGAACTCAAGATTTTCTTCTAGAAACTTCTAAATTCAACTTTTAAGTTTACTACCTTTAGGTATTTCATCCTGAATGTACAACCTTCTTGAATTTTTTAATGTCTGTAACTTTCCCTGATTTTCCATTATTTTAGATCCCTACTCATATTGTTTAATCTCTCTTCTATATGCACATGCCTTCTTCATTCATCAGGATTATCCTAGCAACCTCCCATTTATTTTCAATACCCAATTAAATTTCTGTTCCTTTAAAGACTTTTCTGAATTTCCCAAGAATTAACGTTGAAATCTACAACTTTCATCTCACTTATCAGATAGCATTGCAATCATGTGATACTATTTCCCTTCCCTAACACTTTCTGATTACCTCAAGAGTAAGGGTTGCATCGTATTATTATATCCTCAGTACTTTCCAAGCGCCCAGTGCACATTACATGCTCAATACATGTTGGCTGAGATGCGTAGAAAGGAGAATAAAGGATTCTAGACTAACTCTGTGAAGCAGAAGTTCTTATTTCTCTAAATCATTTTGACATTCCTTTCACTCCCTTCAACTCTCTCTCCCCCTTTAGAATTGCTTTATGAATTTTCTGAAATGTCAATTTATGAAACAGGGTAATATGATAGTGAAGTCTTTTTTTTTTTCTATCAGATCTTTAGGCCATTTAAAAAGTAATTATATGAACCCACAGTGTTATTAGTTATGTTCACTGAATTGGCATTTCCATTATGAATCCATTTTTAACTACATTGGACACATTTCATCAATATTTCTTCTGAGAGCAGCAGAATGTATAATGGCGCTTGCAGAGACATGTGCACCAGGCTAAATGGAAAATTCTATACCTGTGCAGTTATGCCAGCCATGATTGGAGATTTGATAAGGCCTCTGAAGAACCTCATCAACTTAAGTGTGGTCTGCACTCCAAATGAAGCAGAGGAAAGCAAGGGCACATGACCTTGGTAATGCATGTTGTTTTATCAGTCAAGACCCTTTTGGCTACAAGTGTTAGAACCCTCATCAAGTGGCTTTAGAAGAGCAAATAGGATTTGCTGGCTTATGTAAATGAAAAGGCAAGGGTTACATCTTGCTGGATCTAGGAGCTTAAATAAATATATCTTTACTAGTAGCCTAATCCAGGAGTTAGCAAACTATTTTCCATTAAGTACCCAATAATAAATATTTTAGGCTTCAAGAGCTTCATCAGCTCCATATTGCATATTCTTGGGGTTTTTTTGTTTTGGTGCTGTGTTTTCTCAACACTTTAAAACATAAAAAACCACTCCCAGCTCATAAATACTACAAAAGCGGGCCCTGGGATAGATTAGGCTCACACACTACAATTTGCCAATCCCCGACAACCCAGCGTCCATGTTCAAAATTTTATTAATTCTTGCAATAACATCCTTTATAGCCATTTCTTTTTCATGTGTACAACCCAATTCAGGGTAATACATTGTATTTAGTTGTCATGTCTCTTTTAAAATAGACAGTACTTCAGTTTTCTTTCTAACCTTCGTAATGTCAAAAAGTACATTCCAATTATTTTGTAGATTATCCCTCTATTTGGATTGGCCTAATGTTTCTTCATAATTAGATGAAGTTTACTCATTTTTTATAGGAGTACCAATGAAGAAACATTGCATCCTTCTCAGTACATCATGACAGAAGGCACTTGATGCTGATTTGTCTCAATGTTGGCGATATTAAATGTTAGCTTTTATCATTTCAATAAGGTGGTGTCTGCCAGATGTTTTCATTGTAAAGCTACTATCTTTTCCCTTTTTAATCACGAAGTAACCTGAGGTTTTTTGAAACTATTTAAGTATCCTGTTCCTTACCAAAATTATACTTACAAATTCCAGTTACTATTGATGATTTTTAAATTTCAAGTATATTAGCTGTAATCCCACTATGAGAAAGAACTTTTCCTATTTGAGTATAAAATCATGTAATTCTTTAATTCATGGGTTATAATACATTGCTATCACAATTTTGACATTGAAGTATTCAAGATTTGATCACTGTATGCCCATTCAAGTGGGCTCCTGTGTCCTTTTTGCCATGTCTCCTCACTACTTTTTTATAAAATAAGATATTTTGGGCTCATCTTACCCCAATCATGGAATCAGCCAAATCTCCAAGAAACTTTCTTCGTTCTTTTTCATGCAGAATGGCATGTAACACACATAACAAGTAATTATATGAACTCACAGTGTTCACACAATTTGATGTGTCGGTGAAGGTCATGTGGGAACAGTAACAAGCCATCTTTAACCTTCCCAGCCATGGTGATATCCCCAAAGAAGCCTGTTGAGGAGTCTAAACTCCTGCCTTCTACCAAGATTACTAAGACATGAACACATTCAGGATGCCAAGGATGCTGAGTGGGGAACCTGGACCACCAACCCTAACCGACAGCAACCAGGTGGTGGTCTATGTTGCCCACGGTGCAGTGTCAGAAGGGACTGCTAAAGCAGAAGATTTAAATTAGATTAAGAGTCCCATGACATGATAGATAAAATGTACAGAATTCAATAAAAAAAAAATCACTGATATTTCAAAGAACCAGAAAGATCTCAAAGACAATAAAACAAATGCTACCCTGAGATGACAAAGATGTTAGAATTAAATGAGATGGATTGTAAAGCAGCAAACAAAAATATGCTTCCATAAGCAATTGTGAACATGCTTGAAAGTAATGGTAAAACAGTCTAAGAAAAAAATATAAAGAAGGAAATGAAAAATGTACTTTAGAAATAAAAAATAAAATAACCAAAATTAAAAAACAAAAAAACATATAGATGAGCTCAACAGCCAAATACAGCAGAGGGAACCGTCAGTGAATTCCAAGATAGAACAGAAATTATCCAATGACACAACAGAAAGTTAATAGACTAAAAATCAACAGAGTCCCAGAGACCTGTAGGACCATCACAGAACATGTAACATTTGTGTCATGGGAGTTCCAGAAAAAAACAGAGAAGGAGAATGGGGCTCTAAAAAAATATTCAAAGAAACAAGGAAAACAATGGCTGAAAATTCTCCAAGCTTGATTTAAAAAAAAAAAAAAGTACAGAAACAAAGAAGTGAGCAAATCCACAGTGGATATTCAATAAAATATCATGAGTAAACATCTACTGATATTCAAAGGCCTGTAACAAAATCTGAATAGATCTGTTAGTGATGACTTAATGTAAAGGGTCCACAGTATGTCCACTGGCTGCCTTTATCTCAGATTCCAACAACCTCTGGCCAGGAGGGAGGGGATCTCATTGTTCCAAATATGGATTTATGTATGAGGATTCCCTTGGGGCTCTGTTGGTCAGAGACTATAAGCTGCAAAGGCTCTCAGAGCATGATGCCTAGCACACATGTTTAATACTCTATTGTCATACATTACAAGTCAGAGGTTTCTGATAATCACTGCTGTAAAGCTAAACAAAGTTTGACAATTTACTTGTAATATCCCTTCAGACTGAGAAGCCCTGGGTGACTTTGTTTGACCCTTGGATGTTTCTCTTTGAAGTTTTATTACCAGATTTATGCCCAATGTGACAGGCCTCACATTAATTAAAAGACTGATGTTCAAGGAGATAAGAGTGAGGGTGCACACAAGTTATTCTTTGGGAAAATGGTGACAATGAAAGGAACAACAGGAAAAAAAATTAGGGCAGACACTGCAAAATAGGTAATATTTATAATGCTTGTTAAGAACAATGGTCATATCTTAATTTCAAAATTTTTCACTCTGTGTATATTCTTGTACCATCTCCCAGGTGGTGGTCACCAATGTAAAAAGAATAAATGAGATATTACTAAAGGCTCTCAGTTCCAGTGCCCCCTTGGGAGTGAGAGGCAGGCAGGAAGGCACTGTATTAAACATGTGGGAGAAGAGAATGGGGAGGAAGGATGAGGTCAGCCTGCCATCTTTCTCTGTATGTGCTGTCCTTATCTAGGACATTGAGGAAATCCATATGATACTCCCAATAGCACCGTTATTCTCAGGGACTCTATAGACATTAGTATTATGGAGGAAAATTACTCTCCTTAGGGGAGTTATTTCTGTCCATTCATTGAGCATGACTAACAGAAAAGTTATATAAAGACTATTATCAGTTAAGCTAAAGCTGCTTAATTCCCGTTGGCCATTAGACATCTGCCTTTTTGGCACTAAATAATCTGCTAATAGATGGAAAGCACATGATTCTTTGAAAGAAGAGTATGTCTTTCAGATTTTCCCATCATAAAAACATTAATATAGTATTTTATGAAGGGGATGCTAAAAATAAATACTAAAAAACAAAAGCCTGGAAACTTAAAGGTCAGATACATACTAAGAACTAAGACACATGTCAGAAGTGCTGGGAGTTTCATTCTCATCATCCCAATCATTCTTATGTAACTCAATGAGGTAGTCAATATCATTTTCCTATTTAATGTATGAGCACACTAGGTCATGCAGCTTGCAGGATGTGGAGCCACAGTTTAAATTTGATTCCACTGCCCAAGCTCTTAAACACTATGCAGGAACCTAGGCTTCATGATCAAGAAAAGGTTTTAAAGTTACTAGTTGGGGCCCGACCAAGATGTCTTTGAATACCCAAATAAGGAGTCTATATTTTATTCTTCAGAATGTGGGAATCATTGAGAATTTTGAGCAAAGCTGTGGCATCATTACAATGATGCTATAGGAGGGGGCACCTGGGTGGCTCAGTTAGCTGAGTGTCAGACTCTTGGTTTTGGCTCAAGGCACAACCTCATGGATTGTGGGACCAAGCCCCCCTGCGTTGGGCTCCACGCTTAGCGAGAGTCTGCTTGAAGATTCTCTCCCTCTGCCTCTCACCCCCACTCACATGTGCTTGCTCTCTCTTGCTCTCTCAAATAAATAAATCTTTAAAAACAAAACAAAAACAGAAAACAATGATGCTGTAGGAGGATTAATGTGAGTGTAGTACACAGAACAGACTAAAGAGGAAGAAGAGATATTCAAAACCATATTATATCTACCATTTTTATTAGGCACCTATTACATACCAGGCACATGTTATCTAACTTAATGAATGATATAAGGCCTGGGATAGAGGGAAAAAGGGGGGGGGGAGACAGGATTTAAGCTAAGTGGACAAGTATAGAGAATATACAGTAAGTAAAATCAGTGGACTCAGCAATTGATTAGCAATGAAAATCAGAGTGTGATACCCATAAAGTTCTCAAATAGATTTAGAATAGCTCATTCCTCTTAACTGTAACATCAAGAGGGGGGTGGGGGATGGGTGAGCCCAGTGATGGGTACTAAGGAGGGTACATATTGCATGGAGCACTGGCTGTTATAGGCAAACAATGAATCATGGAACACTACATCAAAAACTAATGATGTACTGTATGGTGGCTAACATAACATAATAAAAAAAATTATTAAAAAAAGGGTGTTTATGGCAAGATTGAAAAGCACTGGGAAAACAGGACACCAAGCTGCAAAATAATCAGCCCTATTTCCTGACAGAGCCCATCACTCAATGAAACCAGTGTTGGGGGTCAGCCTTGGATAGATCTATTTCATAGCCTCAATCAGCTTCATTGACAACATAGGAGCATAGTCTACACTTCCTCCATCAGCAAACAGCATTTATTGAGAGCTCACATTGTGTATAGCCCCAAACCTGTTGCTGTGTATCTATTCTAATAAAATACCCAGTAGCAAGTAGCACATCTCCATTGTGAAAAAATACATATATTTAATAATTTATATAGCACCATGAGAATATCTGTATAAAACTTCAGAGCTCACCTCAAATTCCCTCAAAGAGATCCTTTTTTCTTGGATCTGCACATGAATTTTGCAGCATTGGGGCTTTGAATAAAAATGTTCAAAATTCCAAAACTTCACGAATAATTTTGATGTAAAAGATTTTTGAAGCCCACTGAACTGAACATATTAAGGATTTCATTTACTATCTCCATTTTAGGGTTGATCCTAATTTACTAAAAATGCTAGCTTGATGTTAGTCTCTAGAAATTATTCTAAATTCTACACTGATTGTTTTCTTTGCCCACCCCATCCTCAGTACCAGCTCTTCCCACTGTAATATAGCACCTTCTCCACCAACGGTTTCCAAGGATTAAAAGTGTATACAAAAAATGCCTTTCAAGTGAGAAATTCACATCTGAACTGAGGTCTGGAAGAAGAGATGTCTTCGATTAGGGGTGAAGGGTTGTATATTGGTTATGGGAGGGAGTGAGTTATTTGGCTTTATTAGAAAGAAGAGTGATGGAAAAAATGGTGCAAAAAGGAAATGTTTCTATTTAGCTATGAAGTATTATTTATTAACTATACTCCACAGGAGAACACTTAGTACTTATACATCACCTTTGGGGCCTGTATGACCCATTTATGATTTGGAAGACATAAAAAAAATTGGTTCTACAATGCAATGCCTTTTGTGTGGTTATACCAGCTAGTTAATTTTTTTTTTTTTAGATTATTTTTCAACAGAGAGAGAGACAGCAAGAGAGGGAACATGAGCAGGGGGAGTGGGAGAGGGAGAAGCAGGCTTCCCACTGAGCAGGGAGCCCTATGCGGGGCTCCATCCCAGGACCCTGGGATCATGACCCGAGCCGAAGGCAGACACTTAACGACCGAGCCACCCGGGCGCCCCAAACTCTTTCCATTTTTCTTTACAGCACGTATCACGTTCTGTACCTCTTTTACTTACTTATTGTTTAACTATGCCCACCAGAATGCATGTACAAAAAAGCAAGGACTGAGTATATCTTGTTCACCTCTATACCCCCAAGGTCTGAAACAGCCCCTGCTATATACAAGTTGCTCAAGAGACACTTGTCAAATAAATGGATGGTTGCCTTCTGTACCAACTGGAACAAAGGTTAGAAACATCTGGTGTACTTCTGCCCTGGCATTTCTAGTAGCAGATTAATAGACCACATTCCTTAATTTTAGTGAATACTGACTCATAAAACAACATCAAGGCATCTATTCTGTCACATTACAAGTTCATTGTAGTGCAAGTATTTAACAAAATATAAGCATTGTCACCGTGTTAGTTTTATGATAGCTAACTACAAATCTTGTGCAACTATTGTAAGTCTCAATTGATGAGCTTTGTTCATATAGATATATTTTATTCACTTACCTCTCTTACACTAGAACAAACAATACAAAGAAAAACAACCCAATTTTTCAAGTATTTGTTGAGTAGTTACTATGCAGCAAAGCTTTTGGATAAAAGGATTTAGTAATTACTCTGTGATTTAAGGGCTGTATGTAAAGTCAATCTGCATCTTTTGACAAGACTCAATATAAATGTTTTTGTTCATTTGTAGACCGGACTCATGATACAAGAATGGATTAGAACTCAAGCTACAAAATATTCAATTTTGAATGATCTCAAAGTCTGACATGTTATTTCAGTCATAGTCACAGGAGTAAAAATTCTAACCCTGATTAAAATGTATCAAGGTTCACAGCAGGCCGGGCCTTGGGATATACAGCATCCCTGTTATCCTCATTACTAGTCCAGGGGTGGGTAGGTGCTACCATCATCTCTGTTTCACTTTTACAAGACTGGGGCATAGAAAAGTTTGTTCTGCAAAGCCAGAGCTTTCCAATATCAGGACCTGTAAATATCTGATCTTGGAGCTTAAGTTTCTAGTCATTACATCATGGAGAACTACCATACTTACGTTTTTGTTTTCAAACAAAAAAAAATCTACTCATTTAGTTTTGTACCTAGTTGGTTTATGATTCACATTAATATCTGTTATTAAGAGAAGGTTGTGTTGGAGCACCTGGGTGGCACAGTGGGCTAAGCGTCTGACTCTTGGCTTTGGCTCAGGTTGTGATCTCAGGGTCATGAGATGGAGCCTGTGTCTGGCTCCGTGCTTAAGGTGGAGTCTGAGATTCTCTCTCCCTCTCCCTACCCCCTGCTCATGTGCGCGCATTCTCGTGCTCTCTCTCAAATAAATCTTTAAAAAGAAAGAGAGAGGGAGAAGCTTGTCTGTCTACTTTATCATAGACTTAAATGCACAAAGAATCATTGCAAATTCATTTGATACTGAGCTGGAATTCTGCTTTCATTTTTGAGGTTCCTGTGGGGACCTCTGAAGACACAGTGAAAGTAAAAATGATAGACATCACAGGGCCCTGATTGTGTCTCAAAGCAATTAAAGATCAAAGTCCTACTTACACTCCTCTCTTGACTTTACTTAGCCAGCACTTGCTAACATATTTATATCACATTATGAATGAGTTAATTTGAGACAGTATTATGTGTTGTTTCTTCTAGTTTTTAAGCCATCCTCTCAGATTAGGTGAAAACACTGTTAAGCCACTTAATACTTTCTCTCATTTTTCCCCTCCTCCCAGGCTCTAGTGATACATCATAAGAATAATAACTTAAAGCGATAGATCAATAATCCCCAACTGATCTGGCTTTGAACTAAAACCTATTTGTTAAAGAGGCCTTTGTGCAAAGTGAAGTGTTCAAAGACATCGGCACTACACAGACCTTTGTTCAATGGCAGGCCTGACTCTCAACCATCTATATGTCCTAGGGTATATAGGTTATTCTTCACTGTCCTCAATTTCTCCTATTCTAAAAAAAATTAAATTAAATTAAAAAATCTCCTATTAAAACAAACAAAAACAAGGTGTGCTGATACCTACTCCTCAACTTTTTTTTTTCCTAATTAAAGAACATGCAAGCAGAGTGTTGGCCATGAGATAGGCACTTACTAAATAGTAATACACTATGATGGCATAGCCAAGAACAAACTTAACATGAATCTTTAGGGTAAAATTTCCATCACCCTTTACCCTGTAGTTAGCCCAACTGAACTACTATTGGACAGAGCAAAGGAGGTTGAGGACCCAATGAAATTAGTTCTTTTCCTGACAGACTCTGATCCCTCCTATATTCACCACAGTGGTTCCAGCCATAAGATTTAGTCTCCTTACTCCTATCTTCTTGTCTAGACACAAATCTGACCAAAGGACAAAAGCAGAGAGCATATCAAAAGAAAGCTCTTTTGCTTGGGCTTTGGACCAACCATCACCCATCCATCCATCCATCCATTCTTGGCACTCAAGAGCTGTACCCAATGGTGATGAAGGATAGATGGCTAAATCTTTGTACTGCTCCCATTAGCTACTTGACTACTGAGTGATTAATGATGAGCAGTGCCAAATTTGAGCACCAAGATTCCTAGAATCTCCAGTGTTCCCCATGGGTATAGCATAGTCAAAAACACCCAAGAAATATTTGTATCCTGTTTTCTTAGACAGTGATAACTTCATTGTATTTTTGTGTGTGTATGTGGCATTAGGAGATAAGCTATCAGTCCTATGTGTTTCTTTATTTAAAAAAAACAAAACAAAACTTTGAACAAATCTTATTAAGAGCTTATTTGGATAAGAAGAAAAAAATCTCCCTGTGGGTACAGCCTGTATGGAAACAAACCAGAAAAAAAAAAAAAACACTAAAACATTTTAAATCAGCTTCTATGTTTCAAGTAATTCATGTCCATTTCTTTTAATCATACGCTCCTTTCAAAACAGTTAGCCAACAGTGCTATCTCCACTGGAACAGGGAATATTATCTGGTTTTGCAGCCTGTACTAAAATTAGCAGTGCTTGTATATTAGAAAGAGGTTAGTGACTGGGTCTTATTGATTTATGTAAATACTAGACGTTGTTTGGGTTCCTCAGCAGTGTGGCCACAAACTCTCCATCTCTGCTTCCCGATCCAAAATACTGCATGGAAATGTGATTCAAATCTAAAGGCATGAGTAACAGACAGGGAGGCCAGATGACTGCACTAAGGTCGGGAGACAGAGGCTTTGCTTACCAATCAACACCAGGTTTTAAGTAGTGACATTCTTTCCCCGCACAGCCACATTAATTTTGTTAGCTGCGTGCTCTCTAGTGGCTGGCTTTTTAGACCCAAATAACTCATTTAAAATTTTATGTTTTATCCATTTTTACATTTTTAATCCAAGCAATCATCTAGGAGACAAAAGTGCTTCCCCGAAATACATGCATACAACCATACCCAAATGCCCTTGAACTAATACTAACTAGGAAACATGCCACCAGTTGACGCTAATCATTCCAAGTTCACTAACCCACGTGTTATGGTAAGCTGTGCTTACCCTGGAAAGCCTTCCGTATTTCACTCAAGCTGGTCCCACCTGCTCTGTGCTCTCATAGCAATTTCACTTGGAGTTTCAATTTGTGAAAAGTTATGAAAAAGATATAAAAGTCTAACCTTACTCATCCTAAGCTGATGCCTATCAAAATGTCTCACTCATCTTCTAGTCAGAAATTCCACTAAAACACCAAATTCTACCAAAAAAATTTTTAAAAAGCCTTAGAATTCTAATAAGTTGACCTATTATACAATTTGATTCAATCTACTTTGTATCCCTAATTTTTAACATGCTGTGTGATATATAGTAGAAGCTTATGCTGTGCCGGTTGAATGAACAAATGGTAACCTTGCTTGAGATTCTCTCCCTCTTCCTTTGCCCCTCCTCCCACTATTTTTCTATTAAATACATGAAGCTTTTAAACACAAAAACTAAGATACAGACACTTTAAATCACCAATATATAGATATAGCAACTTAATATGTTATAAATTAAGCAAAAATTATAAATAAAATTCTACCAGAATATCTCACTATCCTCTTCATTCCTGCCCGAGGGCCTTGGCTCACACTCTAGCTGTGTATGAAAGGAGTTTCCTCCTCCTCCTGCCTTCTCTGATCCAACTCAAAGCCACCTTTTCCACAAGTTTTTTCTGTTTATTCTAGCTTTTGTTGAGGCTTTTCTTCTCAAGAATCTGCTTTCATGAGGTCCTCATATACTTATTGATCTTTTTAGTTCAATATTTGCTCTGGTGCTGTCTACTTCATTATTCTCCAACCTAAGAGAAGTTTAAGTAACTACATCAGAAAACAAAAGGACTAGAAGCAAGAAAGGATGAGAGGGAGGACAAAGGTAATGTAACCTTTCTTTCATTTTATTTTTTATACCAGCACCCTGCAGCTATTTAATAAAACCAGCTACTTGAGGTCATAAATTACTTGCAAACTTTATCAACCCTAAATTGCTTCTCAAAGTTTCTAGCTGATGATGGCAGCAATGTTTTGTGGAGATTCAAACAAGGTGATTTGGCAAAGGAGCTCAACTTACATTCGTGCATCCCTGAAATGACAATTTTGGTGGCAGAGACTGAGAAATGAGGTAAATGTCCCAAATACATAATTTGTCACTTTGTGTACTTGTGCTGCCTGAGTTAACTGCAACATAAAACGTTTAATGGTCAAAGATATTTAACCTTCATTACTGCTTGGGGGACCATTTGCCAATATTGTTTTAAGGCTAAAGAAAAAAAAAAAAAACAGTTCCATGCAGATAGCTTCTGATCACAGTGTCAGTGGGCTTTTGTGGTTTTGTTTAATGCCATGTCAAAATACTCCAGGGAGAAAGGAGAGGCAAGAAGTGAATACTTCATTCTCTCTCACTCACACATACACACATCCAGCCTGTTTCTCCAGGGCAACAGCCTAGTAAAAATGACCTCTTTGGTTCTCCTGAACCTAAGCTGAACCACCATCACATGACATCTTTATTTTAAAGTGGAATGTAGTCACCGTGTCATTAAATTATAAGAATGATGATACTGAGGAATCAAATAGCATAAATACTTGTCCAGTTCTTACCTTGGCTTCTGCCTTTTTGGCACATTTCCTCCTATTGAACCAAGTATTCAGCTATGCCTCAGGTAAAAGGATTGAGTTGCAAGAGCTGGATTCAGACCAGTGCAAGGATACATGCCTATTTTTTTTTTTAAGTCTTTATCAACAAAACATACAACATTTTGGATTTCCTGGAAGCCCTTCAAGAGTAAGTAGCTGGTTTCATCAGAAACTGTGTGGCTCATGTACGGAAGAGGTGGTTTTTCATGCTTGGGCATCTTGTGTGAAAACAGATAATTCCCTAGGGAAATCACCTGCCTGATACAGCACAGATCCCCAGGGAGCAGCTTTATAAACTAAAGCAAAAAGCTGTGTTTCTGTACAGGGCTGTTCTGGCTGGTAGGGCTTTGCAGAAATGCAGCTGAAACTCCAGAGATGTCCACAGTTCACAAATGTAGATTCTAAATTGCTTAGTTTCACCAACCTGTTGCAATTCACTCAATCAATAAATATTTTAGAATATCTCCTACTAGAGCCATTCATTTTGTTAGACACTCAAGCAATGCAGTGGGTATCAAAAAACAAAAACAAAAACAAAATCTCTGCTTATAAGGTTATATCCTGGCAGAGGAAGTAAACATACAAATCAGATTCTTCTACATTATTTTAAGTGCTCTAAAGGAAACACACAGGGTAGGAGATACTATGAAACATGGAGTGAAGAGAAGCTCCATTAGACTGATCCAAAATGTTCTTTATGGAGATCTGAAGGGGATACCTTTCAACAGTGAGCTGAAGAATGAGAATTCATCAGATATACAGATATGGGAATAAAGCAGAAAAGGGAACTAGGATTGGGCAACACTAAGGTAAGAGCATGTGCACAGATTTGAAGACCTTAAAGAAGTGGGAGAAGAGCATGACAACTTACAGAGATACACAGGGATCATATAGATCATGTTAAGGGGTCTAGATTTCCCCCTGTTGGAGCACTGAGGAATAATGGGTACTTTAGTTCACTGATAAATGATTTTCAATCCTTTTTTCAGGTGCTTATTGGTCATTCATATGTATTCTTCTGTTAAGTGCACACTTAAGACTTTTGTGATTTTACTGGTAATTTCTAAGAGTTCTTCAAATATTCTGGATGCGTGTCTTCTGTTGGATTTGATTTTTCTTTCCCATTTTGTAGCTTGCCTACCATCTTCTTAATGGTGTCTTTTGATGAACATTCATCTTGAATGATGTCAAATTTACAAATTTTGAATTTTGTGGTTAATGATTTTTTTCCTATAAGAAATCTATATCCACCCTAATGTCACCAACATATTCTCCACTGCTTTGTTCCAAGTAGTTTTATGTTTCTAGCTTTTAAGTTTAGATATATTATCCATCAAAAAATAATTTTTTGTGCACAGAGTGTGGTAGAGCTCAAATTTTTATTTTCTCCTACATTCTTATTATCCACTTAATGATGCCACCATTTGTTTAAAAACAAAAACAAAAAGCTTTGCAATTCCCACTGAATTCACTTGGCACCTTAATCATGCTTCAACCACATGTAGTCTTCTTTGTTACTTTACTGTTTCTTTGATCTATTTGACTATCTTTATGACAATAATGCACTGTAATAATCAACATATCTTTATTACACGTCTTGAAAGTAAGTTTTCCAGCTTCTTTTGTAAGATTGTTTTGACTATTCTATATACTTTGTATTTCTACATTTTAGAATCAGCTTGTCAATTTCTAAATAAAAACCTTGTGTTTTGACTGAAATTAAATTGACACCACAGATCAATTTGGGGAAAATGAACATCTTAGTAGCATTGTCTTTCAATCTACGAACAGAAAATAACTAATTACTTGTCTGTTTTTGTTTCTCTCAAAAATGTTTTATTGTATTACATTTATTTCTAGGTGTATAATTGTATAATATTTATTTCTAAGTATATAATTTTGATGTAATCATAAAATTTTAAATTCATTTCCCAATTGTTTAATGCTACTATAGTGAATACCATATTTTTTTCTATTGATCTTGCATTCTGTAACTTTTCTAAATTCACTTATCATTACTAAAATTTTTTGTACATTCCATAAGACTTTATATGTATATAATTATGTCAGCTGTGAATTAGTTTTTTTTTTATTTCTATTGCTTGTCTTTTCACATCGTCTAGGACTTCCAGACAGTGTGGCATATCAGAGATTGGACTTAACATTCTTGCTTTGTTCCAAGTCTTAGAGGAAAATCACTCAATGTTTTACTACTAATTATGGTGTTAACTGGAGATTTTTCACACATTTCCTTTGTCAGATTGACAAAGTCTCCTTGTATATGTTTTTGTGTATTTTAGTTTGCCAGGTAATTTCTAACATGGATGGATAATAGATTTTGTCAAATGTTCTTCCTGTATCTACTGAGATAATGATATGATTTGATCCTTTTTTTATGTTAATCTGGTAAATTGCATTCAGGGTTTTTTGACAGTTAAAAAGAACAACTCTGCATTCTTGAAATAAATCGTGCTTACTTATGACAGTTTTAATAAATCACTGCATTTAATATGCTCATATTTTGCTAAGGACTTTTGGCCCTTTTTATTGACTGATACTAGCAATGCATCGTCTATTTTGTTTTGGTGTCAGAATTACACTGAATTCATAAAACAAGTACAGAAGTGTTCCTCCTCCCCCTGATTTCTAAAACAATTTGAATAAGACTAGTATTACTTCCCTTAAAATTTTAAAAGAATTCACTAGTGAAGCCACCCGAGCCTCAAGTTTTCTTGCTTGGAAGGTTTTCTTTTTGCTTTTGTTTTTGTTGTTTATGAATTCAGTGACTTTGCCAGATACAGGTCTACTTGTGGTTTCTGTATCTTCTTGCATCTATTTTTTTTAAATTGTGATTTTCAAAGAATTTGTCCATTTTTTTTTATTTGAGAAAGAGAATGAGAGAGATAGCATATGAGAGGGGGGAGGGTCAGAGGGAGATGCAGACTCCCTGCTGAGCAGGGAGTCCGATGTGGGACTCCATCCTGGGACTCCAGGATCATGACCTGAGCTGAAGGCAGTCACTTAACCAACTGAGCCATCCAGGCGCCCGAATTTGTCCATTTCATCTAAATTTTCAATTTGCATAAAGCTGTTCATAATGTTCCCCTATCCTTTTAATGTCTGCAGAATATAAGCATGTGAAACAGCAACTTTCCCTCCAACTATACACACACACAATTTTCTTGTGATTTATTTTGTGACTTGTGAGTTATTTCAAAGATCTTGCTGAATTTCCAAATAATGGAGAATTTTCTACCTATCTTATTATCAATGATTTCTAATTTATTATTGCTGTAACCTAAAACACACACTACGTGATTTCAGTCATTTACAATTTGTTGGGAATTGGCTGTAGCCCCATATAATTTATCTTGGTGAATAATCCATATATATTTGAAAAAATTTTGTATTCAACAGTTTTGGACTACAGTGTTCATAAATGTCAAATAGGTCAAAACATTGATAGTATTAGAATGATTATTATTGCTCCTGGCCTGAAGTGCTCTGGTTCATTTTGTTCACTTTATTTTTCTCCAAATGTTCCCATGTGGATAATCTTCAAATTTCCTTTTTGTTATGTTCAGTCTCTGTCAAGACCTTCAAATTAATTTTTCATTTCTCCTAACACTTTATTTCTACTATTTCTATTTGGTACTTTTTATAGTTTATTACTCTTCTAAAATTCTCAGTCTGTTCACACATTTTCTCCACATTTTCCATTGTGCTTTTTAACATCTATCTTAGTTATTTTGAAGTCCTCATCTGCCTATAATTCCAATCATCTGAATCACTTTTGTGTCTGCCTCTGCTGACACTTTCCTTTCTTGACAATGTTTCACATTTTCCTGCTTCTTTGTATTATGTTTTTAATTTAATGCTGGATATTGTGTGTAGAAGAACAATGGAAAGTAAAGCAAGCAATATTACACCTGGAAAAAAGGCATGATCTTTCTTTTGTCAGGTAGCTTATCTGTGACTGACTGAAATTTGACTTTTATTACAGCTTTACTAAGATTCAGTTCACCCTTGCCTTCCAATGTTCATTAGGGAAGCATTAGAACTTCCCTTTCAGGAATGATTGAGGTGTAAGTGCTGATTCTCCAGGAATCTTCACATGTAACAGGCTATCCTCCATCATGTCAGGGTTTCTAGGGAGTTTTCTTAACTTTCTCTCCCTGCCCCAGATTTAGGCACCTCAACAAATCTCTCTCTACATTCCTGTCCTGCCTGGCCTTTAGCAACCACCAGCTTATATATGATGAAGGAGAACAGTGTCTTAAAGTGTCATCTCTAAACTACCTCAAGAGGACAATGAGAATTCAGCAGAGAACTTTCAGTGAGTCTAGGCAACCCACCAGAGATTTTTCTTTTTTTGCAATGTTTATTCCTTCTCAATGGAAATGAGGAAGATAATTTACACTTTCCCAAGTAATGCCTGAAAATTTTAACATCT
This sequence comes from Neomonachus schauinslandi, assembly GCF_002201575.2. NCBI lineage: Eukaryota > Metazoa > Chordata > Mammalia > Carnivora > Phocidae > Neomonachus > Neomonachus schauinslandi. The sequence goes on along the minus strand of NC_058409.1, from coordinate 34,728,066 downwards.
AAGATACTAAGTGCTTTGTGATCAGTAGACCTTATGCATATATTTGTTTATTCCAGTTGAGTGCTGATGTAATTGGAATTGGTAGATAGAAAGCCAACAGTTGTCAGATCTCATCAATTTACACTACAGCCAAATTAGAGGTATACAAAAGACAATGCATCCAGCAATTGTAGCACAGGTGAACCCACACATCTCACATTCTTCCCTATATAAAAGCTTTTCTCGTATTTTAAAATAAATATACACAAAACATCAGGAGTTCCCTGGGGGTTGAAGCTAGAGAATACCCAGACACAGTGGAGTCCACTGCAAGCATTCATTTTGATACTGAGACAGAGGTCAGCAGGTTAATTGAAACATACAATATGCTGATGTGAACATCAATGAAGCTTGACAATTCTCTAACTTTATTAACTCTTTTGCATCTTTTGTATTTGGTCATTGGCAACATAATTCACTGTTCTTCATATTTTTCTTGAGAGATACAGGAAACCCACCCTGAATTTTCTAATAATAATGTTTTAACAAAAGGGTACCATTGTCATTTATTTTTGAAGAGTAACTACTAGAGTGCATAAAAATCATAAGCGGATGACACTAAAATGTAGATTCCTTGGTCTCTATCCCAAAAGATTTTGATTCAGGGTATAGGTGAAGCTCAGGATGTGAATGTGAAGACTGAAGCCCTATTGGAAGCAATGCCTTATAATTAACTCCAAAATTTACAACTTTACAAAGTCCAAATGATTCATTACACTCTGATAAGGGCATGTTCAAGGTCTTTACCTCCCTAGTTTCCTCTTACCTTATTCTCCCCTCAACACTTCAGCCACACTATCACTCAACGTCTATACAACTCCGTATTCTTTTCTGCCTTTACACCATCACATATGCTGTTTTTTCTGCTCAGAACCCCCATTTTTTTTCTCAGACCAACTCCTTCTCATTCTTGGCTCTCAGCTTAAATGTTTCTCTAGTGCATAGATTAGGTAAGCCTCCTTTCTCTAAACCACCCTCCCACCTCTTCCATTAGACATTTCTTTTTTTTTTTTTTTTTTTTTAAGATTTTATTTATTTATTTGAGACAGAGAGAATGAGATACAGAGAGCATGAAAGGGAGGAGGGTCAGAGGGAGAAGCAGACTCCCTGCCGAGCAGGGAGCCCGATGCGGGACTCGATCCCGGGACTCCAGGATCGTGACCTGAGCCGAAGGCAGTCGCTTAACCAACTGAGCCACCCAGGCGCCCCATTAGACATTTCTTTTAAAACTTGTACTTCTTCACAGCTATTTATAGAGTTGTAAATATGTATTCATGTTTTAAAAATATAGCACTGGCTTTCTTACTAGTAGTTTAAATGTAGCATGGACATTAAGCTTACTGGTTATGTTCACTAATGCTACATACGGACTCTCAGTGCTTAACACAAAACAGGTACTCAGTACTACTTGTGGACTGCCTGACACCTAATGAATGCAAAAAAGAGCAATGCCAGCCATTAAACCTGTGTTCTTCTACATTGCTAGTTTTATTTTGTTGTTGTTGTTGTTGTTGTCGTCCAGCCATCATCCCTCCTCTTTGGGGAACAGATCCTCCCCAGTTTGACTCCATCCACATGGTTACTTTGGGGGTCATCCTGTTGATTGACTTTAATAACCTCTCCACCTGGCCACTGTTGGCTGATCCAAGCACAGACAACTATAGCTCTTATATAAAAGTTTAGGATTTGAGTGATTATGTCAGGTTCATCAGGATGATCCAATATAATCTCATTTCAAGGTCCTTAACCTTAATCACCTCTGCAAAGTCCCTTGTGCCAAGAAAGAGAACATATTCACAGGTTCTGGAGATAAGCACATAGACATCTTTGAGGATCAACATTCTTCCTACCACACTTAATGTCCTTGAAACAAATTCCCCTGTGTATATCAAGTACATCAGGCTAATTTCTATAATAAAAAGAGTCCCCTCCAAAGCCCCTCTTATGTTTTCTGTCTAGATTAGTGGCAATAAAACTCCTAGGTAGAAACCCAGAGCTTTCTTCAATGTCTTATATTCCTAACATACACATCCAATCATTAACTTACTCCTACACAATTTACCTCTAAAATAGACTGACTGAACTTTTTTCCCTTTTTTGCCCCCTGCCCTTTTTTTTTTTTTTGCCAGTGTCCTAGTTTAGTTTAAATCCCTTTCTACCTATATTACAACAGCCTGGGTTATAGGGACCGTCTCTGAAGAAGTGATGCTTAAGAACACCTAGGAATGATAATAAATACCCTACAATGTTAAAGCCTAAAAGAAGATAACTCAAAATAAGACTAGCTGTGCAAAAGCCAGGTTTGGGAAATAAACTTGGTTTATGCGACAAAGAGGAGCTAGGTCAGTGTGGCTAGAACAGAAAAAACAGAAAAAAAAAATGGAAGAAGAAAAGAAGGAAAATACAAATCTACAATAGCCTTGTTCACTGTGACAGAGTTTGAATAGTATTATAAGTGCAAAAGGAAGTTATGGGGAGGTTTTCATCAGGAAATGTGCAATCTGATTTGTGTTTTAAAAATCTCACTTTGTTATGGAGGGAATGGATTTTAGGGGTGCAAGAAAGGGAGACCACTGCAGAGGCTATGGTAAGAATGCAGGCAAGAAAAAATTATTGGTTGGGATAAGGAAGGTGACAGGAGATATGGTGAGAAAACACTGGATTTGAGACATATGTTGAGGACTGAGTGACCAATCTTAAGGAATGGAATATAAAGACAGAACAGGTCTAAGTATTGAGCCTCAGGTGGCACACCGGGGTGGCTTAAAACTTGGGATGTAAGATACAAATCAGCCAAAGAGATTAGTAAAATACAGCAGGCCAGATAGGGAAAAGAACAGGAGAGCAAGGCATCCCAGAAGCCAAGGCTGGAAAAAGTTGAAAGAAAAATAAAAGAATTCGCCATATCAAAATAGGCTGATAGAAGGAGGAGGAAAAGAGGATGTTAAAAGACACTGTTACCCTCCTAGGAGTCATTTTATTGTCAGGACAAAAACTACTGGAGTAGGTGAAAGAAAAAAGTGATGAAGATTAGGAGCCAGCAGGTATAGCCTATTGTCTCAAAAGTTTTTCTGTGAAAGGAAATAGTAAAATCAAGTAGTAGGTGAAGGTAGACATAGTTTTGGGTCTTTTTAAAATTGATCTTAAGATGTGGGATTTCTGATAGTAAACTTTATTATAATGGGGTTGACTCTACTACAAATGTCAGTAACATTCTGGGTAAGTTTTCTTCAAAAGCTTAGTATTATAGTTAGTAGGTAGCAAACACTTTAATTAAAAAGTGAAGCCTATAGAGGTACCCTGACCCTGCTATTGGTAAATATGAGTTTAGACTAGTTAAAGTCTCTGAGTTATAATTTCCCTACTTGTATAAGGCATATGACAATTTTTATGAAGAGGAAGTGTAATAATGTATATAAAGCATAAACATAGTTCCTGAGACATGGTAATCACTCAATAATTGAGAGGAATTATCACTACTATTTAGTACATGACTATTAACACCCTCTATAAACACTAATATGGCCTATTAGGATATAAGCAGCACCAAAGATAACAATTTCTGCCTTGACGTCCTCCCCCTTTCTGTACCTCTTGTTTCAAACAGACTCTAATGCCCTTTCCCATTTCAAAGTACAGCAGGGGATATAGCCAAGGGACTGGAACAGCTGTGTGCCAAACCCCACATGGAAACCTAGTGAGTTAATGTCATTTTAAACATGGTTTTCTTATGAGTAAATTAGCTTACAGATTTGCAAGCTTCCTACCACTAATTACTAGATTAGCTAGAGTTGCCCTGCAGGGAAAGCAGCAATGAGGAAGACAAACACAGCATTCTTATGTGAATGCTCATTTGCATAGTTCATACAACTCTAGGCTTGCAGGAAGACAGCCCCCTGCCTCTCCCAGTTAAATCTAATATGACATTTACAGTTTTACACAAGAATACTAGGCAACAAATTAGCCCAAAGCTGCAATTAATCACAATCCAGAGTCAACCCCAGGGAACAGAGAACTAAACAAATGAATTTAACATTTAGTTCTCTTGACCCAGGCATGTGGACCAAGATAATGTCCTAACTTAAGAAACGCTGGAGGAAATTGCCATAGGAACTGTTGCTAACAAAGTTGTGACATGCACACTTTCACATATATAATCACTTGAAATCAGTACCTGACTTCAAATGTCAATTCTCATTAACTAACTTCTTGGATGGAATAAATCTGTCCACCAAGACAATCTTGGATGCAAGAAAGGGAAGGATGCCCAATTCAAACAGCTTAAGCAAATACATTGGCACGCCTAAAATTTAGGAGATCAAAAAACTTCAGGCTTAACTGGATCCAAAGGCTCAATGCATATTATCAGCAACTGGTCTCCTGCTTCCCTGTCCTAAGGTTCTGCTTTCCTCTCTGTGCCTCATCTTCACTGTTAGCAGTCCCAGAAAAGAAAGAAATTCATTCTTTCTTCAGAGCTTGAAAGCATCGCTAGAAATGAGTCACATGCCTACCCTAAACCAATCACAGTGACCCATAATGTTCATTGGCCAGGCCTGGGTCACATGCCTAATACTGACCACAGGGTGGAAATATCTTCACTTAAACCACACCAACAGAAAACACAGGTGGTTTTGTTTCCCTAGAGAAAGTTGGAATGCTGTTACTACTCTAAGAAGAGTGAGTTGAAGCTAGGAGGGAAAATGTAACAGATGCTCACTGTTACAAATGATTCAACTGCTCATCGTTCAGTTATCATATTTGCAAAAATATAAATAACTATAATAGTATCTGCCTCTTGAGATTATGAATGTTTGTGTAAATTAAAGGCTAAAGAACTGTGTTTTATTATCATTGCTTTCTCGAAGTTATGCAGTCTCGTTGCTATTGACCATAACAGCTGAAATCACTTTATCATTCCACTGCTATAAATACAAATACACTATGTGTTATAAGTTAATTGTATTATCCTGGTTAGCAAGTGGTTCTTGAAGCATAAGAATTGAAGTGATTCCCAAAGCCCACACATCATTATAAGCATTTCTAAAGTTAGCCTTCCAGTCATTCAAGTTCAGAGATAAGTATCTCCCCTTAGATTAGTAAAGAGAATTTTGTTGGACTAAGGGAAGTTAAACACCAGGATCCATCACCTGTAAAACTTCTGATGATACATCCCACATAATGGTCAAGTATAGATACAGTTTATTTTTGAGATACCAGCTGCAAACTGCACCTCGATCACCTTGAGAAAAGTTGGCCAATTCCTTACTATTTGAGTGTGCTTAAAACAATTTCATACTTTATTGTGTCCCAGAGAGGGAAAAAGCAATAGTCCCACAAACTCTTCCCTCAAAATGATATACAAATTTCCATTACTGTTAGTGTTGAAAAAATATCACAAGAGATTTTCATCCTCACTTTAACAATATATACCCAATAAGCTATAAAATTGTAGTTTATAAAAAACCCATCAGGGGCGCCTGGGTGGCTCAGTTGGTTAAGCGACTGCCTTCGGCTCAGGTCATGATCCTGGAGTCCCTGGATCAAGTCCCGCATCGGGCTCCCTGCTCGGCAGGGAGCCTGCTTCTCCCTCTGACCCTCCCCCCCTCTCATGTGCTCTCTGTCTCTCTCATTCTCTCTGCCTCAGATAAATAAATAAAATCTTTAAAAAAAAAAAAAAAACCCATCAGACAACTCAGGATGCAAAGAAAAGTTGTAAGTTCGTCATAGAGAAGAAACAGGTGGAAACTATTAAAAACAAAAAAAAAAATGCTAGAAATTAAAATTTTGCTATTTGAAATGAATTCATTTGGTAGGCTTAGTACCAGACTCAAAAGAAAAAAAGTGAAAACTTGGAAAAAAAAAAAAAAAAGAATGAAAGAAAAAAAGTGACAACTTAAAGACTGGTCAAAACCAAATATCCAAATGGAAACACCAAAAGAATGGGAAGGAGGAATTAAAAATCAGAATGTCTATGGGACAGAAGACTGGACATAATAGGAAAGGATCAAGAAGTTTGAAGATTATCCAAATGGAAGCATTGGGAGAAAAAAAAAAAAAAGTGAACAAAATGAACCAGAGCACTTAAGGCCAGGAGCAATATAATATTTATATATATTATTTGGAATTCTTCTGTAAAGAAGACTTATCTCTTCTCCCTCATTTATTTATTCAACCATTTAGTTTTTACTTTGTGTTACAATCTAATGTTACATTATTAATTTTGTTACTTAAATTTTTCCAGCTTTGGCCATTGTGAGCTCTTTCAAGTGTGCTCTTGTGTCATTTTGATAAGCTTCATCCTTTTGATTTTCGACCATTTTTCTTACATTTAACCGCTACAAGAAGCTCTTGGCTCATGTTACATTTTCCCTTCTCTAGCCCTGGAATCAACAATTTCTCCAAGAAGCCCAGGTACCTTTTATTAGAGCACGGTATATAGAAACCAAGATCTGAGCCCTGGCTATTCTCATTTCTACTGGACTGGTACTGTTTCTAGGCTCCCTTGGTGGACACAGCTAAGACATTTATGTATGGCCATTAACCCATATATACAGCATATCTATAATTATTCCTGGGTCTCTTCATTTGTATCTATGGTAACTTAAACATGTTAATATCTTCTACTCTAATCCAGTACCATATAATTAATTCTAGTCATCCCCCCTCCACCGCCTTGCTTTCTAACTTTGCTATCCAATAAGGAGAAGCCTATCTCTTATCACCACCCATATCCATTTAATTATTTGTTTGACCTCAGTATACATGGCATTTTTAAAATTGCTAACCTGTATCTCACTGATAAACAACCTTTCCAACTAGAGCACACAATTAATGTTCAGTTCATTTTGTCTAGCTCTGTAATTTCTAAATATCTCTTTTCAAGAGTTACTTAGGTCAACTCCTGTTTCCCCATGTCCCTCAGTAAGATTATGTCATACTTAGGTAACATACATTCTTTTATCACAGCGAACATTTCATTCCGGGATTTTCCCCAACCTCCTGGCTGATTTTTCATTTAATTTCCATACATTCAAGTTTACTCTCTGTACTGTAAATTTCAGTGGATTTTGAGAAATTCATATAGTCATACATTCATCACCACAATACCATATAGAATGGATCCATCACCCTAAAATTTGTTTCCCCTATGTAATCAACCACTCTCCCTCCCTCCAACCCTTGGCTACTACTGATCTGCTTTTTATTCTTTCAGTTTCTCTTTTCCCGAGTATTATGTAAGTGAAATCATATAATATGTAGCCTTTTGGATTTGGGCTTTTTCACTTAACAAAATGCATTTATGATTTATCCAGTTTCTTGTGTGATTTAATAGGTCATTCCTTTTATTGCTAAATAGTGTTTTATTGTATAGATATATACTCATTCACCAATTGACAAACACTTTGGTTGCCTCCAATTTGGGGCAATTATGAATAAAATTTCTATGAACATACACACCTACTTTTTGCATGAACCTGAGTTTCCTGAGTTTACAGTTCAAGTGTATAAATAACTAGGAATATGCTTTGGGGTCATATGGTAGAGTCTGGTTAGCTTTGTAAGAAACTTGCAAACTGTCTAAGTGGCTGTACCATTTTGCATTCCAACAAGCAGTAAATCAGAGTTCCTACATCTTTATACCTTCACCAGCATTTGGAATAGTCAGTTTTTTAAACTTTCTTATTCAATGTAAGGATCTGCATACAGCAAATATGAATAAATGTAATTCCATGACTGAAGTCAAACTGTACTGACTAGGGTCAATTGTTAGAGGTATGCTTAGAGCAGATACCTTAAGAAGGATTCTGAGGCTACACCTGGCTTCAATGAGAAAGCATGCTGAGAACAATTAGCAATGTCTATTACAAACAGAGGACAAGGCACTGGGGCACAAGAACATTTAGTTTCCAAGGTCTGGGCTAATTCAGCGGCACCTAATTAAGGTCCTCCAAAAGGACTTCCTGTGATAGGTAAAATTATGGCTTCCAAAAAATGTCCATAACCTTATCTATCCTCAGAACCTGTGACTATGTTATGTTACATGATAAGGGAGAGTTAAAGTTGAGGATGGAATTAAGTTTGCCAAAGAGTTGACCTTAAAATAGGGAGATTATTGTGGATTATCCATTAGGCCCCACATAATCACAAGTGTCCTTAAATGTGGAAGAAGGAAGCAGAAGAGTTAGTCTCAGACTGATGGGATATTAGAAGGACTTGACTGGACATTGCTGATTTTAGAGATGGAAGAGGCTGTGAGCTCAGAAATGCAGTAGCCTCTAGGAGCTGGATAAGTCAAGAAAACAGCTTCTCCCTTGAGCCACCAGAAAGGAATGCATTGCTGTCAATACCTTGATTTCTAGCTCAGTGAAACACACATCAGAATTCTCACTCAAAGAACTTTAAGATAATAGATTTGTGTTGTTTTAGGCACTAACTTTGCAGGATTTGTTACAGCAGCCATAGAATACAAATACAACTCTTTTAATAATTAGAAAGCAAAAGACAAAGATGAAAGTGTTAACTTCTTAGCATGAAACCAAAAAGTTTAGAGTTTACAGTCCTTAAAATTTTTAGGTGGGTTAGACAGTTTCTCATCTATCAATTCATTTCCTAAAATATTACAAAAACATAAATTTCAGACTTATTCCTATCCATTTAACACGAATTTGGAGTTGATTTCGTATAAAATAATGAGGTTTTTCTGACACTACTAAAACAGCCATTCAGAGCAACTCAAAACTTCTAAAGGCATTCTATCAGAATGGTCTGCAAGCATACGGGCCAAATGTCATTGGAGGAACACTGGGAAGATGGGAGGCATCATCACTGTTGCCACGGCTTAACTGCTCCTGGGTTGATGGAAGAAAGCCATCTGTCTGGACTCCGTCTCTGCCCATATACCCAGCTCCAGGGTAAGAGCAGAATGCAGTTCTGAGTCAGCCAGCCCTGCCATTCTTTTGATAATCTCTCTGCCTTATTTACAACTCTGGGCTGTGCATCATGAATGCTGCTATTATTTTCCAATGGGCCCCCAGGTGCTGGTGGGTTCTACTTGCCTCGTATTCATGACTAATTCTCCATCCTCCCTCACCTCTCATTCCACACCTCCCTCTGTTTCTCCTTCAGATGGTGATGGGAGGTATGGGATCATGCTGTAAGCATATACTTCTTTTTTCATAGCTGTGAGCTGTACCCTTTTTATTAAATTCAAAATTGTACCTAGGGGAATAAATGCAGCATAATGGTGGGATGAAGCAAGTGCTGCTTTCTTCACACATAATAGAAAATAAAGTCCACAAACTACGTACACCAGTAAAAGAGCATCTTTATGGTAACAGGTAACATTAAAAAAAAAGTAATAGCCTCAAAATTACAATTGGAGGCTATGCTCAAGTAAAGTAAGTTATTAAATAGATATCTAAAATGTAAAATAACAGGAGTGCATAGGGGAAAAAAGGGAGGGATTTTTTTTTAACCCCTCCAACATGGCTCAAAAAGTTTCTGGGTTTTGTTTTTTTTTTTTTTATGTTTTGTTTGTTTTTGCCTCCCACAGAGCCAGTCAAGAATAACAGGAGCATTAACGTAGCCCCAAACCAGGATTCCAGTGGCAGGGGGAAAGCATCAGGGGAGCTGTACTCTCTTCTGGGAGGCAGGAAGAAGTAAGAGAGCCTCAGGCCAGAGGAGCATCCCACAGAGATGTTAAAAGCTTACTTCCAGGGGAAAAAAAATTTCCTTTTGATCTTATGGTTCATATCCAAAGGGATACAGTTCTAGCTACTGAAACTTTTTGATTTTTTTGTTTTTGTTTTTTGTTTGCCAAAAGTATTCATGGAAAATTTTTACCCTAATAACATGCTTGGGTTCCTCACTACTGTTTTATATCCTTGACAAAGAAATGACTGACGTTATCTCATACCAATGTCATGAAATTTAAAATGTTGCCTAAATATTGAGATATAGAGCTTAGTACACAGTAAAATGCTAAATATTGAGAAGTTCCAGGTATAACTTTGTTACCTCTTCCGAAAAGCAGAACACCCTTAAGTATGCCCTAAATTATCATTGGGATATTCTAAAGGGCTTAAAAAGTAATAGTCTTGCTAGTGTGTCATAAAAAGATGATGCAGAATAGGGCAGAAATGTTTAACTTACAAAAAAGTATTATCTGGTATTTAACAATATTTAAGTAAAAGAGTATCACTTCCTTAAGTTTCTGATTCTGTGTAATCAGGCCACATGTGACAAGATAGAAGTACTGAAGGTAAAAATACAGACTCCGACTAGAATTACAACACTAATCATCACTAGCAGAATGAACTCTGACAAATGGCTTAAACTCCCTGTGCCTCTGTTTCTCATCTGTAATAGTCAGTGACCATTAATGAGAATGCCTGGCTCATACTAGGTACTCAGTAACAAGTTATTGAATGACTGAATGAAAAATGAATGGATAAAATAAACAAACGAACTCATTTGGAGAATTCCAGATCTTCCTCCCCAAACTGCTCTACCCACAGTGTTCCCTGTTTCAGTAGAAAGCCATGATGTTGTCACACTTCACATCAAATCTGTCAGGAAATGTTCATCTACATAGAACTCGACCTTTTTGCACCAACTACACTGCTACCCCCCATCGCCCCAGTCTGAGCCACGTCTGGGATTTCTAATAATCTAAGATTTCTCCACTTCTAACTTTGCCATTCTATATATAGTCCAACCTCAGGGTGTCTCTTTTAAAATAAGGAAAGGTTAAATCCCTCCTCTGTTTAAAATCCCACTTCAATCAAAATAAAAACCCAAACTCTTACAATATCCTATGAACCCTGTGTGATCTCGCTCCCTGCTTTCCCTAACCTCATCTCCTTCTGGTCTCCCCCTTCATCACTTGGCTTTTGCCCCAACGGCTTCAGCTGATTTTAAAACTTGTTGGGCATGCTTCTGCCTCAGAGCCTTTACACTAGTTGTCCCTCCACCTGGAACATTCTTCCCCCAACTGTTATGTGTGCAATTCCCTCACCACCACCCTTCCATCTTTGTTTTTACCTCACTTTCTCAGGGATGCTTGCACTGACTATTCCATTGAATACTGCCGCCAACCTCTGCCCCATATTTCCTATTTCTTACTGCTTTACTTTGTCCCATTTTTTTAAAGATTTTATTTATTTATTTATATGAGACAGAGAGAAAGAGACAGAAAGCACAAGCAGGGGGCAGAGGCGGAGGGAGAAGCAGACTCCCCATCGAGTAGGGAGCCCAACTGGGCGCTTGATCCCAGGACCCCAAGATCATGACCTGAGCCAAAGGCAGACACTTAACCGACTGAGCCACTCAGGTGGCCCTGCCCCTGCTTATTAATGTCTTAATCCCACTAAACAACATAGTATTTCTGTCTATGTCTCCCCCTGCTAAAATGCAAGATCTCTGAGGGTTCATTGATATACTCTAAGAGCTTGGAAATACAGCATGTATTCAATAAATACTTGTTTAATACTTATTATTATTGATAATACTATCATATAGTAGTCACATATAATGGTCCTCTGTACTAACTTTTTACCTTCCTAAAGGACAATAGTGACAAAAAGAAGTTGCTTAGGACACGAGACAGTTTTTGACATCAGAAGTTCTGTTCCTCGGGGATAGAGACTCATTTTCTCTTCCCTGGCAGGTGAAAATCAAGCAGTTGTCTTTTGATGCATATCTCCAAGGTTTTAGACAGAGCACCAATCAACAAACCAGGAAGAATCCAGCTAATGAAATCAAATAACACATCAGTATCAAAGTCATCTCCAGAAAGAGAAAAAAGGAGGAAAACATCAAACTTTTGACATGAGGGGAAAATTTAATAAAGAAAAACTAGTGAAAACCTCAGGGCAAAATAAGAACCAGAACTAATTTTTTTCCCCAAGTTAAAAATATTTTATAGAATTTTTTTCCCACAGACCTGATAATTTGCATGCTTAATGGAGTGAAACCAGTGTACAAAGATCTCCTTATGGGCAAAGATAAGTTAGTGCCCCAAAATTTCACTGGGATGGGAATTATCCAAGAGTTTTGTTTCTAATGATCCTATGACCCAAAGAGTGATGACCAGCACAGATTCTTGCATCAAACTTTCTGGATTCCCAGTGTGATTTTGGGAAATTAGATTTCACAGTTCCTTCATTGGTCATATGGGGATAGGGTTCTTGTAAGGATAAAATTAGGTAATGTTCAGAAAGCTCTAAGCACAGCACTTACACATAGCGGTTTTCAGTTCTAGCTTCTGCAAGGCTCTCTCATGTTTTGTAAAGGCAAGACTCGGAGTCTTAAGCAACATGCTGTCAGTACAGCGCATTCTTTGGTCCCAAGGAGGCTTTCTGCAATGAAAGTGGCAAAGGGAACGTGCTTAGTAATCAGATACTACAGCCTTGGGCAAGCAATATAAACATAATGAGACAGTCTCTTCACAAATTAAATGGGGATCATAATACCCACCTCATAGGAGTTTATAGTGGAGATAATACACACAAGGGCAGTGCCTGGCACATAGGAAAAACTTAATAAGTGGTTATTTTTGGTATTATAATCACATCCACTAAAAGAATATGTCTCCGTGACTGTCTTCCCACCTGTTTCTAAATATAGATCCCCTTCTTCCCTCCTTTCACCCCTTTTGAGTTGTTGCTGGGCCTCTATGCTTTCCACTCACTGCCAGCACTTCTCTATATGTTGGCCAGATCTACAGTTTCAGCCAGAACTCTCTGCCTTTCTTCTCGGCTCTTCCACCAATACTAATGCTGCCGGCAAAACCCCAACTCTTGCCCTAACTCCAATCTTTGCTTCCCTGTCCACTTAGAGGGCTTTCAGCCTCTTAATTCCAACTCTTCCTAATAAAGGAAATCCCAGGGGTCAAGAAGCATGAGAAGATCTCCGTCTACCTTACTTTTATGTCCCTGTGAAGATCCATCATCAGCGTTCCCAGCAAACATTTGTTATGTTTGCCTGTCCAGCATCCATTTCCCTTTATTTTATAAATAGGGTAGTAGCACATTAGTTTTCCTTCAAGGAGTCATCTTCCCTCCATTTCTATCCTTGTGATGTGGGTGGGAATTGCCCTACCACCTAGGCCAAAAGGGGATATGTAATTGCTTTAATATCCACACAAGAAAAGCTTGATGAGAGCAAAGCAGATAGAGACAGAGCAGAGAGATGGAGAGAGCAAGAGCCAGTCCTAATGACACTGTTGAGCCCCTAGATGAAGCCATGCCTGAAGCTGAACCACCCTTCAGATTCTCATTTATATCAGCATGTTCCTGAAAACCCAAATGTGGAACCTCGTCTTAGTAGGTATGAGAGAAAATTAGCATAATGCAGCTAATCAAGTTTGTTTTCTCTATCTATGAGTCTGTTTCTGTTTTGTTTTTTATAGTCCACATATAAGTGAAATCACACAGTATTTATTATTCTCTGACTTATTTCACTTAGCACAAAATACCCTCTAGGTCCACCCATATTGTCACAAATGGGAAGATTTTATTCTTTTTTATGGCTAAATAATACTTTGCTCTGCGTGTGTGTGTGTGTGTACGTATATGTGCATTTTCTTTAACTTTTATGGAAAATTTGTAACACACACACAAAAAGTCAAAGTAGTATATGAATCCTAATTTGTCCATTATCAAATCATGGCCACTATTTTTTCACCTATGTCATCACCTACCTCCTTTCTCTGTTTTTTATTCTGTATTTTCTAATTGAGGCAAAATTCACATAGTGTAAAATTAACCATTTTAAAGTGAACAATTTAGTGGCATTTAGGACATTCACCATGTTGTGCAGCTACCACCTCTACCTAGTTTTAAAACATTTACAGCACCCCGAGAGCAATTCTGTTGTTCCCACTCCCCACCTTATCACATAAATCATTTTCAAATACTCTTTTCCGTTTTGTAGGCTGCCTTTTCATTTTTCCTGATAATGCTCTTTGGTGAAATAAATTTTTAATTTTGATAAATATATCTTAAAATATATTTTATGTAATAGTTTATGCAAAATTCTCCCATTTACAATGACCTGAATCCTAGTATCCTTGGAATTCTTTTGTTCCTTGTGCTTTTCATGACATATGTAAGAATCTGTTGTCAAATTCAAGTGCATGAAGATTTATCCCTATGTTTTCTTCTTCTAGTAGACTTATTGTTAGAGCTTATATTTAGGTCATTGGTCCATTTTTCCCCTAATATCTTTGAACACTTATGAAATAGTAGGAACTTAACACAAATTATCTCTTAATTCTCACAAGAATCCTCCAAAAAATTAAAAAATTAAAAAGAAAAAAAAAAAAGAATCTTCCAAGTACCTTTGAGTTAAGTACTTTTATTATCTCCATCTCATAGATAAAGCAACAATACCTCAGAGTTTAAGAATTTGCCCAAGTGTACAAACCTGTTAAGTAGGAGCCAGCAGTTTGAGAGCTGTGTAACTCCCGAGCCTGATTTCCTTACCACTTTCAAAAACAAACAAAAAACACAGAACAAAATGAGAATCGGGAAGCACTGAAGAGGAAAATAGGTTGTCAGTTGCTCCACACTCATCAATGTGTTTTGTGTTGCTCTCACATTTTACATCCGGGGTTAAGGGAAGGATATATAGACATCCTCAAGATCTTCCTTGTCTAGAAGTAAAGATTAGGGAGGCAATCCAAACCAAGAAGTAGTCTAATATTCATGATGATATAGATCCTGAAATTCTCCCCTAAACTTTTGGAGTCTCTCACTATAAGGTAACTCTCTCATTACACCCTTTGATCATTGTGCACCCTTTCCTCCTCTTTTCTGTGTACTGGGTGTGGACCTTTATGGATTGAATCACCTGGGATCCTTTGTTCTGGACCTCCCTGGAGTCTGACCAATTAGAGGAAATGACAGAATATCAAAGGATGCAACTGGGATATTTCTTCTCCTGTGTTCTCTTTTTCTTTGAGCACTGTGTTTTAACAGTGGGCACATCCCTTCATGACCTCAACTCCTTTAGGTGGCTTGCCTTCTACACTCTAGTTCCCAGAGGGCACTAGTAATGTTATTTTCTCTCCCTGCTTCTTCAGACCTGGAGATGGTAACAGGAATGGGTAGTAAAGAACCCTAAACACAGTGTGATTTATTCTGTGATGCAGGTAAATCAAAGCTGGTGAAATGTAAAAGAACCTAACCATCGTGTTTGACAGTGTTTCTATGGGAACTGACACTCTGGATCTCAAAAATTACATGTGAGCTTCTGCTGGAAAGAAATCCATGTGTTGGAATGGGGTCCCTCTGCTATTTGTTTCTCTGCCTTTCTGTCTCTCTCTCTCAGCAGCCTGTAGGAAAGAGCACACTGTACCTTCTCCAACAAGAAGTTGCCTTCAGAGAATGAGCTTGAAATAGGTCAGCATTGCATGAAGTTAGAAGAAACTCTAATTAGCACAGCTGTTAATTTGGTGACATTAGATGGTTTAAAATTAATAGGACTAGAAGGAAACATGATAAATACCTACAAACTCTAGGAGTAAGGAAAAACTTTGTAACAACAACGAAAAAAATCTAGGAGCCATAAAGGAAAAAAATAGTTAATTATAAAAATATCTTTAAACTTTTGCTTGGAAAATAAAACACTACAAGTAAAGGGGAAAAACATATGACAAACTTGGGAGGGGCAACTGAAATTTATAGTATAGATAAGCAACTAATCTCTTTAATATATAAAAAGCTTTTAGCTAAAAATCAAGAATGACAATCTGACAGAAAAAATTGGCCAAGAGACACAAAGAGACTTTTCACAGAAAAAAAAAATTCTATCCTATCCCTTATAATAGAACTGCAAATTAAAATCCACTAAAATGCCATTTTTTAAACCAAAGAGATGGGCAGAAATTTATAATCATAATATACTATGTTGGTAAGAATAGAGAGGAAGCATGTATGCATATATGCTATTAATGGGAAAAAGAATTTGAAAAGATGAATCAAAAACTAATAAAAATGGTTATTTATAGGAGGTGGTAGAATTGGTGTAATGGGAACAGAAAAGAAAATGAGAATTGTCTGAGAATACCATTTCATATAGTTTTTAAACCTTGAACCATGTATTTTATTTATTTAAAGAAATAGTGAACAAAAATATAAGAGGGAGAGAAGTAATCATTTTGAGGGCCTTTAGAATATAGTTCTTGAACTGAACATACAGAGTGAGACCTACACTAAGAACCAACAGAACTGCAAAAAATAAAATTCATTATTTTTAACTGTAACCTAAAAATGTTTTACAGACATGGTAGGAATATGTAAGTAATGTTTATGTAATTAGAAATCATGGATTTTCAAAACAAGAGAAAAAGTGACGGAGACACAAGTGTAAAATCCGAGTAGTTGACTAAAAACTCAAAACTGATGTAATTATTTTTAAACACATAAATACATATGCATATGTAAATGTATATATATTAAATATTTTAGTTTTGTCCACTAAGAGAGCCTAAAGGCAATGCTATTCCAACACCAGAATTTGGTCTCTAAGCACCATCCCTATTCATAGAAATTTAGCTCCTTGGAGAAATAGTTGATTTCAGCTATGAAGAGAGTAAAAGGTCTTAGATGTAACAGGGACATCTTTTGCCTGAAAGCAGTAATATTTTCAGAGACTAATTTGGTTGAACTAAAAGAATAGAGTTGATAAAAGGAAGGAGATAATTCAAATGAAGTAAGTGAGTATTAAGAAAAAAAATCACTAGTTTATTAGAACATATTAATACATTAAAATCCTTTATATTCTATGTTTATACTTAAAAAAACCAAAATTGAAAGAAATGCACAAAAATCCTCATTTGTTACCATTACTCTAAAAAGTTATGTTTAAATGAAAATCATTGTTTATCTTGCCTTTATAATAGATACTAGAATTCAGGGTAACCAAACAGCCCTAGTGTTTGGAGGAAGAAATCATCACAGATGAATTATAGTTGATAAGTGTGGATAGTATTAAAAACTCAATGCCTAATAAGATAATCAATTCCAGAAAAGAATATTGATGAATGTAAACAATTAAATAAGAAGTTACTGGAGAATTACACATTCACAAAATGCAATCATCTTTCTGGTGTCAAAGTAGGAAATTTGAGTTTATAATAGAAGGACATAGCCTTTACCACCTGAACGCAGGGCACAATCTTATAACTACTACTAGTGGGAAAACCATGTGCTATATGCCTTCTCATGTGTTACATTATGAAATTAATAGAATTTCCTACAAACATTTCCAACAAAAATGTTTTACTTAAATTTAATACAACCTCTAGATCTAACCTACATTTACAGTAAAAGCAAAAATAAGATGAGAAAAGAAGGAAATAGTCAAGCAAGTACAGAAAGTGGGACATTTCTAAAAGATAATAGGACTAACCTTTTCAAGAAGTCTATTTTGTGGAGTGGGGGATGGAAAAGGTGGGAGGGAATGTGCTACATTGAAATTTTAAGAGACATATTATTCAAATACAGTGTGTCATCACTGACTACACACTAATTGGAATAATCAAGGTGAAGAAGTCATTTCAGAGATAATTATGAAAATATGATTTTGTTAAATATAAATGTATTTAGGTTATACAGGAAAATGTCTTTGTCTTTAGAGATGCACAGTGATTAATTTAGAAGGCAGATGTTATGAATTCTTTATCTTAAAATACTTTAGTAAATACATATATGTATACACACATACACATGTAATGCATGTACACACAGATCCATATACATAAGTGGAAAATTATTAAACCTAGGAGGTGAATATATGGGTGATAATTTTGTACTTCCATCTACTCTATATTCAAAAATACTGATTATAAGTTAATGTAGAAGATGGGGACAGAATAGGAGGATTCTAGGCTCATCTTCTCCCATGAATACAACTAGATAACTATCAAATAATCCTAAATACCCCAACAATTGACCTGAAAACTGGCAGAACAAACCCCACCATTAAAGGTAGAGAAGAGGCCACACCAAAGAAGGTAGAAGTAGAGAGACCCAGTTTGGCAGAGAAACGGATAGTGGCTGCCGCAGCAGGGAGAGAATAGCGGTTGTGGAGAAGGGTGAGAGAGACTAGCACACACGTAGGATGAACCACCATAGCCATTGACTTGGAAACTGAGAGGAACCAATCTTTTTGAGTTCTTCAAACTAGCAGGGCTTAAAGACTGGAGTTTTTAAAGTAAATATTTATGTGCCCAACATGGGAGCATCCAAATAGATAAAACAGTTAACAAACATAAAGAAACTAATAGATAATAATACAATAATTTTAAGGGACTTTAATACCACACTTACATCAATGGACATATCATTTAAGTGGAAAATCAACAAGGAAACTGTGGCTTGAGATGACACAGTAAAGCAGATGGATTTAACAGATATATTCAGAACATTCCATCCTAAACCAGCAGAAAACACATCCTTTTCAAGTGCACATGGAACATTCTCCAGAACAGATCACATATTAGGCCACAAAACAAGCCTCAACAAATTTTAAAAAGACTGAAATCATACCATGCATCTTTTAGGACTACCATGTTGCGAAACTAGAAGTCAACCACAAGTAAAACTCTGAAAAGACCACAAATACACAGAGGTTAAATAACATGCTACTAAATAATAAATGGGTCAACCAGAAAATAAAGGAAGAACTAAAAAAAAAAAAAAATACATGGAAACAAATGAAAATGAAAACAACAGCTCAAAATCTCTGGGATGCAGTACAAGCAGTTCAAAGAGAGAAATTTATAGCAGTACAGGCTTAAGTCAAGAAGCAATCTCAGATAAATAACCTAACCTAACATGTAAAGAAACTAGAAAAAGAACACCAAACAAAACCCAGAACCAGCAGAAGGAAATAATAAAAATTAGAACAGAAATAGATGATATAAAAACTAAAAAAACTGGGGCACCTGGGTGGCTCAGTCAGTTAAGCATCTGCCTTCGGCTCAGGTCATGATCTCAGGGTCCTGGGATCGAGTCCCGCATCAGGCTCCTGGCTCAGTGGGGAGTCTGCTTCTCCCTCTCCCTCTCCCCTTCTCTCCACTCATCCTCTTTCTCAAATAAATAAAATCTTAAAAAAAAAACTAAAAAAACAAAACAACAACAACAAAATAGAACAAATCAATGAAACCAAGAGCTGGTTCTTTGAAAAGATGGACAAAAATTGTTAGACCTCTAGCAAGACTCATTTTTTAAAAAAGAGGATCTAAATAAACAAAATTACTAATGAAAGAGAAGAAATAACTACCAACACCACAGAAATACAAACAGTTGTAGGGGAATATTATGAAAAACTATACGCCAACAAATTGAACAACCTAGAAGAAATGGAGACATTCCTAGAAACATATAAACTATCAAAAGTGAAACAGGAAGAAAGAGAAAATCTGAACAGACTGATAATCAGCAAAGGAATTGAATTAGTAATCAAAAAAAGTCCAGGAGCAGATGGCTTCACAAGAAAACTCTACCAAACATATAAAGAAGAGTTAATACTTATTCTTCTCGAACTATTCCAAAAAATAGAAAAATTCCCAAATTCATTCTATAAGGAGAGCATTACCTGGATACCATCATTACCAAAACCAGATAAAGACACCATTGAAAAGGAGAACTACAAGCCAATATCCCTGATGAACATAGATGCAAAAATCCTCAACAAAATACTAGCAAACCAAATCCAACAGTTCATTAAAAAAAAAAAAATCATTCACCACAATCAAGTGAGATTTATTCCTGAATTGCAAGGTTGTTTCAATATTTGCAAATCAATGGGGAGATAAATCACATCAATAAGACAAAGGGTAAAAACCACATGATCTTTCCAATAGACAGAGAAAAAGTGTTTGACAAAGCACAAGACCTATTCATGATAAAAACCCTCAACCAAGTAGTTTTAGAGGGAACAAACCTCAACAAAATAAAGGCTATCTATGAAAAACCCATGGCTAACATCATCCTTAATGGGGTAAAACTGAGAGCTTTTCTTCTAAGGTCAGGAACAAGACAAGGATGTTCAATCTCACCAATTTTATTCAACATAGTACTGGAAGTCTTAACCACAGTCATCAGACAACAACAACTACAACTACAAAATATAAAAGGTATCAAAACCAGCAAAGTGGAAGTACAACTTGCACTACTTAGAGATGACATGATACTACATATAGAAAACCCAAAAGATTCCACCAAAAAACTGCTAGAACGGACACATGAATTCAGTAAATTTGTAGGATAAAAACCAATGTACAGGTATCTGTTGCATTTCTATACCCCAATAATGAAGCAGCAGAAAGAGAAATTAAGAAAACAATCCCATTTACAACTGCACCAAAAATATTAAGATACCTAGGAGTTAACCTAACCAAAAAAGATCAAAGACCTGTACTCTGAAAACTATAAAACACTCGTGAAAGAAATTAAGATGACATGAAGAAATGGAAAGACAGTCCATGTTCATGGATTGGAAGAAAAAATATTGTTAAAATGTCTATACTACCCAAAGCCATCTACAGAGCTAATGCAATCCCTGTCAAAATACCAACAGCATTCTTCACAGGGCTAGAAAAAATAATCCTAAAATTTGTATGGAACCACAAAGACCCCAAATAACCAAAGCAATCTTGAAAAAGAAAAGCAAAACAGAAGGCACCACAATTTCAGATTTCAAGTTATATTACAAAGCTGTAGTAATGAAAACACTATGGTACTGGCACAAAAACAGACACATAGATCAAGAGAACAGAATAGAAAATCCAGAAATGAACCCACAACTATAAGGTCAACTAATCTTTGACAAATCAGGAAAGAATACCCTATGGACAAAAGACAGTCTCTTCTACAAATGGGGATGGGCAAACTGGACAGCAACATGTGAAAGAATGAAACTGGAGAGCTTTCTTACATCGTACATAAAAATAAACTCAAAATGGACTGAAGACCTAAGTGTGAGACCATAAACCATAAAAATCCTAGGGGAGCACAAGCAGTAATTTGTCTGACATAAGCAATAGCAACTTCTTTCCAGGTAGGTCTTCTGAGGCAAGTGAAGCAAAAAGAAAAACTAGTGGGACTACATCAAAATTAAAAGCCCCTGCATAGCAAAGGAAACAATGTACAAAATGAAAAGGCAATGTGTGGAATGGGAGAGATATTTGCAAATGACACGTCTGATAAAAGATCAGTATCCAAAATACAGGAAGAACTTACACAAATTAACACCCAGAAAATAATCCAATTAAAAATGGGCAGAAGACATGAACACACATTTATCCAAAGATGACATACAGATGGCCAACAGACATATGAAAGAATGCTCATCATCATTTACCATCAGGGGGAATGCAAATCAAAGCCACAATGAGCTATCATCTCACACTTACCAGAATGGCTAAAATCAATAACACAAGAAATGACAAGTGTCGACAATGATGGGGAGAATCATAATCATTGTCACTGCTGTTGGGAATGCCAGGTGGTGCAGACAGTGTGAAAAACTGTATGGAGTTTCCTCCGAAAGTTAAAAATACAACTACCCTGATATCCAGCAATTGCATTACTGGGTATTTACCCAAAGAATGCAAAAACACTCATTCAAAGGGTTACATGCACCCTTATGTTTATAGAAGCATTACTTACAAAGGCCAAATTATGGATGGAACCCAAATCATCTATCAATTGATGGGATAAAGAATATGTGATATATATGTACAATGCAATAATACTCAACCATAAAAAAAGAATGAAATCTTGCCATTTGCAGTGACATAGATGAAGCTATAGAGTATAACACTAATGGAAATATGTCCATCAGAGAAAGACAAATACCATATGATTTCACTCATGTGGAATTTAAGAAACAAGCAAAGGGGGAAAAAGAGACAAATCAAGAAAGAGACTCATAACTACTGATAATAAACTGATGGTTACCCATCAGAAGGTGGGAGGGATGAGTGAAATAGGTGATGGGATTAAGGAGTACACTTTCTGTGACTAGCATTGGGTGATGTATGGGATTGTTGAATTACTATATTGTATACCTGAAACTAATATAACACTGTAAGTTAACTAACTGGAATTAACTTAAAATATATTAATTATAAATATTTATGACTGGAGGGTGGGGAAGTAGGAGAGCGGTCATCCAGCACAAATTCTACCATGCTTTGTGCTAGCTGTAAAGGTCCACTTCCAAGGAGGTCATGTAATATAGTAACATGGAGTAGGACTTGGCTTAACCACACTTTATGGCCTTGGATGAGGAACTTAAATTTCCATTATAGTTTCTCGATTTGCAACTCTTTTTATAGGATTAAGAATAAATGAGATAACACCACATGCTTAGCATATGGCAAACCTTCAATTAATTTTAATTGCCATCCTCCTCCTCATCACCGTGCTAAACTCGTCTTCTTCCACTAGCTGTGCTATCTCACCTATCAAAGAGCTAAATTAATCCTGCTGCCATTTGCAAAGGTGGATGAATTTTCTAAATGGCTAAATTTAGCTCTAATTCTCTAGGCCAGAATTTCTCAGGGTTTATGTTCTACATGTAACTGATTTTAGGAGATATCAGTAGATGCATCACAAATAAAAATTCTAAAACAAACATAACAAACTTCTGTGTTTAAAGAAGTTTGAAGAAAGTATCTCATAAACAAGGGACTCTAAGAAATCTGCAAAAAGACAATTGTACATTTGTGTTTATTTCCATTTAACTCAGTGTTTCCAAACAGAAAGCATGAAAGTCTCCATTGCTTCCTGATTAATATCATGGAGGAAAATGCTCCATGAACACCAATTTGGAAAATGGATCAACATGAGGAATGTAGAATTAGCTGTAACTGAGGTTTTGAATTTCAGGGTGATCATTACCCATAAAGCTCCAGTAGCTTAAGTTCCTACTGTCCATGAAGCTGTTTTCCAAGACCAACTATGAGCATGGATTCATTCAAGTATCTATATTGTGCTCTCATTTTTTGTTGTTGTGGTTGTAGTGAGAATACTTGACACATAATCAACCTTAAATTTTTTTTTAATATTTTTTTAAAGATTTTATTTATTTATTTGAGAGAGAGAATGAGAGAGAGCACATGAGAGGGGTTAGGGTCAGAGGGAGAAGCAGACTCCCCGCTGAGCAGGGAGCCCGATGCGGAACTCAATCCAGGGACTCCAGGATCATGACCAGAGCCGAAGGCAGTCGCCCAACCAACTGAGCCATCCAGGCGCCCAATCAACCTTAAATTTTTAAGTGCTCAATACTATTTGTTAACTTTAGGCACTGTGTTGCACAACAGATCTCTAGAACTTACCTTGCTTAACTGAAACTGATACCCATTAAAAATTAACTTCCTATTTCCTCATTCTTCCAATCCCTAGCAACCTCCATCCTACTCTCTAATTCTATGAGTTTGTTTAGATACCTCATGTAAGTGGAATCATACACTACTTGCCCTTCTGTAACTGGCTTATTTCACTTAGATCATGTCTTCCAGATTCATCTACGTTGTTGTAAATGGCAGTATTTCCTTCTTTTTTTGTGGCTGTATGCAGGTAACACACTCTCCTGAGCTCTTATTTTAAGTCAATATTCAAAATAGCTCTGTTTCCTTTATTAATATGTTGCTTTTAGACATTCATGTATTTATTCATTCATTTACAACACATTATCTAGAATAACCATCATGAGCAAGACACTAAGTACTAATGGTTCTGACAGAAGTTAAAAAGATGTATTACTTATTCTTTGCCCTGAAGAATTTTGTAATCTAGTTATTTTTACCTAATTGATACTCTATAATGTTAATTTCAAATGTCATTTTTTCTCTCCCAAAGTACATGAATCAATCAGCTTAACAATTAGTTCAAAATGCACACCAAGAGAAAAAAGAAAATCTAAACTCATTCCAAGCCCAGAAATACTTTAATATTTAATTATAATCAAGAGTTGATTATCCTGGCAGAATATTCCATTTTAGGGTTTTTTTTGTTTTTGTTTTTTTTTGTTTTTTTTTAATGAACAAGGTAGTTTGTTTTATGTTTGTGTAAATAGGTCTGGGAATTTTTCCCAAAAATTTATGAGTATTTCACAACATGTAACACATATTTTAAATGCACTATTGAGCACAACCAAAGGAAAATACAACTTCTAGCTGAATTCCAAGATCAAAAATAGATCCTTGAACACATCCACTTTCAACCAACAAGCCATACTACCTCACAGTGAAAAGAAAAAAAAAAAAAGAGGGTTATTTTTAAGTCTTCCCTAACATTAAATACCATTCTTCCATTGACATAAGGCATAGGTTACGGGGAAGACTGGAAACACAAAGTCTGGGATTCAACTAGGTGAACCTCATATGTCACTTCAGAAAAGCCACTTGCTCTATTTCTCAGGTTAGTTAGAAAATGAGTAAAATCTAAAATTATACTGATAAAATTTGCAGTTCAACTGTATTTTCTGTGGAGACATTTGTTACAGTAGTCTAAATCTGCCATTGGTCTCACAATGATAATGATGGTAGGGTAATAGAGTTATTCTGCATTCAATCTTATTCTACCAGAGCAGCGTTCCACTTACAGTGGCTACTCAATGAATTCTCTCCAAGGGAAGCATTTCATTGGAGACATAAAATTCTTGATTATTAATTGAAATTTAAATGCCTCATCCTCAGAGTTCAAAGATGATGGTAAAAGCTGGCTGTAAAGTAGAACCATAATTTGTTTTAAGATAGATAGCCTCTCATCAGCCAAATATTTCTTGCAGCGTTGGAATATAGAAACATATCATCAAACAACTTAATTTTCATCACGTGCATATCAGGTAGTTATGCCCTAAATGTTTGAAAAATATGCATCTAACCTGCATGAATTTTTATGACTATTATATCTTTAGAAAATAAGTCTTGAAATAAATTGGAACTTTTCCATTTTCCAATTAAGAGAGCAAGTGTTTGAGTTGTGAGATTTGGGATGAGGAAATGTGAAAAAGCTCTTCATGAAGAAAAAAAATACTTTTGAGTTGTCAGTGTCTAGGAATCCTCATTTTCATGCCATAACTATTGCACAGTGTAAAAACCAAAGTGAAACACATATTCCGGTGACTACAGCTTTGCATGCAACCTGAATTATAAATGCTCTAAGCCTTCATCAGAAGAAAGAGTGCAGAAGAAAAAAATATACAGACACCAATATTCTACTACATTACCCCTGTCCCATTTAAAGAACACTTCTGTACACATTTTATATATGAAATTATAAAAGTAACATAGTATTTTCTTTTCTCTCTTGCAGGGTCTTAGCAATAAAATACACACATTAAAATGTTGGTAATATTTATGAATCCTTTTAAAGTTGGTAGAATTTCCTGGATAGATTTCAATGGACTAATGAGATATTTTAGGATGTATGTTTGAGAAAAGGTGAAGTCCAATGTAATGCACTAAAAAAAAAAAAAATGAATTTAGAGTAAAAATTTTAAAGATTCGCTATAGCTTAAATATCTTTAGGATAAATCTAATAGTTATCCTATTCTATGAAAAATACATGTAAGGAAAGATTATTAACTGTTTTCTAGCTCTCATGAAGCAGACACAGATTGAGATGGCTGACTCTTTGACACTATTTCCCAGTCCTGTGCGGCCACCCCATTCCCTTTGGTTACTTTTGATAATACATTCAAACCCCAGGTTACAGGTATCTTCAAATGATGGGATCACAGTACATTCTTTTTCCCTCATCACACTTACTGCTCCAATTATCTAAACCAAGTCCATCAAACGTTTTGCCCAGATTTTTCAAAATCAAGCCAGAATTGGGAAAATTGTCCTTAAACAGACAGAAACATGAAGTCATGGCCCCTCCTGTGTAGAGAACATATACTCCGAAGAGATTAAAAAGCTAATATGCAGAGATCAGCAAAGAGAGGGAATCATGTTGACTGAGTCCTACTTATACTTGATATCAGTTCCCTAAACAAACCTACATCAACCTCATTCATGTTCAATTTCTGTCACTTGTACCCAATATCATCCTCTCTCATACATTCAACATTTTAGAACTGGTTGTTAGTACTGGCTAAATCAAGTATAAATTTTAAGCAATTACATAGATCTTTTTATAAAAACCTGGGGTGTGATTCATTATCAGTAGTAATTAAATTAACAGGGAAATCACATTAAGTTAGCACTCCATCATTATAGCTATTTTTAAAAACTTAAACCTTAACTCCCATTCTTACATACACTTTTGGTTTTTTGTTATATTTGCAATTATACTTATTATCTCAATCCTCCATACAGTCTAAGTCTTTTGGTTTTAGAGTCTTTTGCTCACTCTGATCTATATACTTAAGTCATTAGAAAATAAATAATGTAAGAAACTATATATAGTACACTATTAATAGCAAGTAGTGTAATGAGTACTAACCATGAGCCAAGTATTTGCCAAGCTCATTTTACGCCCTGTTGTGGTTGTCTCAAATTGTTGTAAACTGTAAACAAACTGAGGTACAAAAAGTTAAGTAATGTCCTCAAAGTTATGCGGCTAGTGAATGTGAAAACTCAGATAATTTCACTCCAGACTTAAATAGGACATATTTAAGAAGTATTTGTAAGATGGGTTCTGAAGTGCAAAGTAGTAGAAAACCATATATATATATAGATATATACTATATCTATATATACACATATATATATATGGAGAAGGAGAAGAATAAAGGTAGTTCACTATCATCATTCTCTAGCTCACTCCCATTCCCATAGGGATTGTCAAAGTGATATTGTGGCAGTTGTTTAAAATCTCATCCCCTCTTATAGTTTCTTAGTTTTTACAGTATTCCTAGTGCACAACACAGTATTTAGGACATAATATTTGATAAAAACAATGAATGAGAGAGTAGAGTCATTAAATGAATTAAAGAATCTAGGGGAAAGTGAGAGCAGAAAACAAGGAGAATATGCAGAAAGATTAGAGCTGTGAAGGGCACTGAAACAATTAAATCCCTCCAAAAGAACTCAGAATCAGATTGCACTCCATCTTTCCACTAACCACAAGACCACACTACTGGGTCATTTTCTCTCCTCTTTGGAATGTTGAAGAGCTTCAGGGATATCATATTCCTAACTCCCCTTCTTCCCTCCAACACTACTTTAGCAAGGACTGACTATGTAGATAGAGGGTGCCTATTTTAAATACCGCTTTCTGGCTTCCCAGCTACAAGCTTCTGTAGACCAGCTTGTTTCCTGCACATTTAATGAAGCCCACAGGCAAGTAGAAAAGCCACATAGAAAGGAGGTCAGGCCAAGATCTGTTGTTTTCTGTTTGTTTGTTGTTTCCCCCTTTAGCAGTGTGGTTTAACTGTGAGAGCTAAGAGATAAGGAAAAACTTAAGGTACAGAGTCTTTATTTCCCCTTCTTAGTTTCTTTGCCAGTAGGACATGGGTGTTACATTAAGGATCTGTTCATTGCTAGACTTATCTTCTTTATTTGTCATTACTGGGATCAGGGAAATAAAACTTGGAGATAGAAGGGTGGGTCAGGAAAGAGAAACTCCATCTAGTTCATCACTAATTTCTCAAGTACTGTCTTTTTCTGAATTTCATGAGAGAAGACAATTCAATTATGTGTAAGCTGAATTAACCATTGACTCTCCTGCTTTCTGTTAACTAATTACAGCAAGTGATTTTAATCTTCTAGGTCAGAACTCCCATTAGTACCCTATGCTCTCAAACTAGTGGGCAGAAGTATTTTGTTTTCCTGATATTGTCTTTTAAAATATTGAACCATCATTTTCAAATTGAGAGGTTTTTCCCACTAAGATCAGGTAACAAGGCCAAGATGTACCTTATCTCACACCACCCATTTTAATAATTGCACTTTAAGTTCTAGCTAATGCAGTAAGATAAAAAAAGGTTATAAAGGCCATACAGATTGCAAAGAAAGGAATAAAACTGTCTTTGTTTGCTGGTGACAGGATCGTGTATTTAGAAAAATCTCAAAGAATTAACAACAACAACAACAAAAACCTCATGAAACGAGTAAGTGATTACAGCAGGGTTACAGGATACATGATTATATACAAGTTAATCACTCTCCAATATACCAGCAATGAACAAATGAATTTAAAATTAAAACAATACCATTTACATTAGCTTCCAACAAAATGAAATGCTTAGGTATAAACGTAACAAAATCTGTAGAAGATCTATATGAAGAACTGTAAAACTGATGAACAAAATTAATGAAGAACTAAATAAATGGAGAGAAATTCCATGTTCATGGAGAGGAAGACTCAATATTGCCAAGATGTCAGTTCCTCCCAATTTGATCTATGGTTTCAACCAAATACTAATCAAAACTTCACAAAGTTGGGGTGCCTGGGTGGCTCAGTCATTGAGCGTCTGCCTTCGGCTCAGGTCATGATCCCAGGGTCCTGGGATCGAGCCCCACATCAGGCTTCCTGCTTAGCAGGAAGCCTGCTTCTCCCTCTCCCACTCCCCCTGCTTGTGTTCTCTCTCTTGCTGTGTCTCTCTGTCAGATAAATAAAATCTTTAACAACAGCAAAAAATTCACGAAGTTATTTTGTGGATATTGACAAATTGATTCCAAAGTTTAAATGAAAGACAAAAGACCCTAAACAGCCAACAAATATTCAAAGAGAAAAACCAAATTGGACAATGGAAAAGAATGCAGAGCCCAGAAATAGACCTACAAAAATATAGGCAACTGATCTTTAATGGAGAAACAAAGACAATAAAATGTAGTAAAGAAGTTCTTTTTATAAAATGATGCTAAAACTGGACATCCACATACAAAACAAAACAAAAAAAAACTCAATCTAGATACAGACCTTACATCCTTCACAAAAATTAACTCAAAATGAATCCCAGACCTAAAACTATAAACCATAAAAATCCTAGATGATAGAGTAAGAGAAAACCTGTCCATTGGCAATGAACTTTATAGGACAATGACTTATTAGATACAACAGCAAAGCCACAGTCCATGGAAGAAATAATTGAGAGACTGGACTTCATTAAAATTAAAAACTTTGCTCTGTGAAAGACAATGTCAAGAATGAGAAGACAAGTCAGACTGGGGGAAAAATATTTGCAAAAGACATTTCTGATAAAGGGCCGTTATCCAATATATACAAGGAACTCTTAAAACCCAATAAACAACTTGATTTAAAAATGGGATAAAAACCTGAACAAACATCTTACCAAAAAAGATACACAGATGGCAAATGAGTATATGAAAGATGCTCCACATCATGGATCATCACGGAAATACAAACAACGAGATGTTGTTGAAGAGCTTCGAGGATATCATATTCCTAACTCCCCTTCTTTGCCCCCAGCACTACTTTAGTGAGGAGATATCACTACACACCTACTAGAATGGCCAAAAAAACAGAACACTGACAAAACCAAATGCTAGTGAGGATGTGGAGCAACAGGAATGCTCATTCATTGCTGGTAGTAATGAGTGCAAAATGGTACAGCTAATTTAATAGACAATTTTATGTCTTCTTACAAAACTAATAACAATCTTACCATATGACCCAGAATTGTACTCCTTGGTATTGACCCAAAGGATTTGAAAACTTAAGTCCCCACAAAAACTGGAATATGAGGTTTATAGAAGCTTTATTCATAACTGCCAAAATTTGGAAGCAATCAAGAGGTCCATCAGGAGGTGAATGGGTAAGAAACTGTAGCGCACCCAGACAATGGAATATTATTCAGTGCTAAAAAGAACTGAGCTACCAAGCCTTGAAAAGACATGGAGGAACCTTGAATGTATAATACTAAGTGAAAGAAACCCATCTGAAAAGGCTACATACTGTATGGTTCCAAATATGTAACTTTCTGAGAAAGGCAAAACTATGCTGTTAGTAAAAAATATTAGTGACTGCCATTAGGGGTGAATGGAGGAATGAATAGAGAGCACAGAGTATACCTAGGGCAGTGAAAATACCATGATGAATGTCATTATAAATTTGTCTAAAACAATAACGTGTGCAACATCAAGATTGAGCTATAAGGTCAACTACAGTCAACTATAGGTGATTAGGATTTGTAAAAGTGGGTTCATCAACTGTAACAAATAAACCACTCTGGTGGGTAATGCTGATAACGGGACAGCTATGTGGGGTAGCAGGAGGTATATGGGAAATGTCTGTCCCTCCCCGTCACTTCTGTGAAACTACAACTGCTCTTTAAAAAATTATCTTAATAAGAAAAACTAAGAAGCTTCACAAACCACTCAAACTAGTTCTCTTCCAAAATCAAGCAGTTTTTCTCTTTAAAAAAGCTTAGCAGTATTTGTCCTATATTTCTATAAGGCAACAAGCAACAGAAACTGTAAAGTGGCTGCCATACTCCCTAAGAAACTAACTCAGAGTCACTTGGATTTGTCACTAAGCTTACAAGGCTGTTTTTCTCAGAGTAGAGAAATATCTTTCTCTATCAAAAGTAGGACTGTAAAAAGGATTAAGAGGGCAACATGGCTCCTTATGCCCACCCAAACTTACTCAAACCCCACAGAATTTTGAGTTTATGAGCCTTAGATATGGATGGTAAAATGATGCCTATTCATGGAGAAAATACCAGAGTAGTCACAATGAAACTCATAACAGATAGCATTTAATTGAGCACTTACTCTTAACTAAATTCTTTATATCCAATGCATAATGAATACTGTTATCACCTTTATTTTACTAATGAGGAAATAGGTTAGAGAAGTTATTTCTCAAGGGCATAGAGCTCATTAGAAGTTGATTGAGGAATCAAACCCAGGATATTGTGGTGTCTGAGGCCATACTTTAAGCTAACATGTAGACTAGTTCCAAAAAATATAAAATGTTCAACAATTATCCAGAGACTAGTGCTCTTTATCTTACATGCATGATTCCCATGACCCTAAGATTTCTACATGAACACTGACTGAGAAGAACATCATGTAAGCTCAGCATGCAGGAAAAACAAAGCCTAAGAAATACGTATCTAGTAAGTTTCCAATATTGACTCTTTTGCCTGATTATTTACTATTTTTGTTAATCAGTTATACTATGATGTGTTTCACTGGGTTACCAACAACTTCTACCTGGATTGAAATGGCTTCTTCCAGGCCTATCAGTTCAGAGATATTATTTGAAATGTGGTTAGATTTCTTGGGCCAGAATCCAAGGGTTGAATCTTTGAACGCTACAGCCTTAGACAACCAGCAAGAGTGTAAAAATACACACCTCCGCATCACTTGGAATCCTAGAAACAGATGGTACACACAAATTGGGTAATCTAAGGAGAGTCATACATGTAGGCAGGGTATTGGGAAACCACAAAGTATTACATTATTATCATTCCTAAAGTGTAAGTGAGCAGTTCCCAGAATCTGGAAATAAAGAGCTCTGTAGAAAGCACTATAGCTTTGGTTAAAGGAAGCAGTCAAGTCATGGTGATGTCGCAGGGATGAACCCAGAGAAATGAATACCTGCACCATATCCTTCAGGCCTCCAGTCTCTTACCAGCTCTTGGCATCAGCCAGAGGGAAAGAGAACCCACTGATGTCATCTACATAGGTGAGTCTTTCCAAAGGACAGAGCACGGTAGATAAGGGCAGAGGGAATATCTAGAGTGGAAATGGAAGATATTCAGCACACCCACCCTGACTAAAATGACCAGACATATGCTGACATATTTTCAAATATAAATCATGGGCAACTGTTACTCATCCTGCATTTAGCTGAGTAATGAAAAAGGGTCTCATAGAATTTTAATGGAGGAAGTAAGCTTAGAGGTCTAGTTTTATCCCCTATCTAAAGCATGAGTTACTGCTAACAATACTAACAAAGTGGTCTCAAACATCCTTAGGTGTGACCATCTAAAATGATCAAGACTTTGCTTATCACTAACTTAGACAGGATTCCTTAAGTTTCAAGTGACAGATATCCAATTTCGACCACTGACCTAACTGGGACACTTCTTTGTGTGGCATTCATGCAAAGCTGAATCCAGGGGTTCAAACCACATCATCAGAAGCAGGGCTTTCTCTGTATTAGATTCACTCTCTGGCAGGATCTTTTATCATGTTGGCAAGATGGTTGTCAGTAGTTCCAATCTTGCACTCTACCCACTTCAGATGCAAAGCTTCAGCAAAATTCATCACTTGAATTTCACTGGACTGATCTGTGCCATGTTTCCATTCCTGTCCCACTGGCAGGGTTGAGGAGGATAAAGTAATTTAATTAGTTGGCCCTAGTCAAGTGCCCACGTTGAAGGTGGGTGAGGAGAGTTTATCCCATCCAAACCACGTGGATTTAGTTAGG
This sequence comes from Neomonachus schauinslandi, assembly GCF_002201575.2. NCBI lineage: Eukaryota > Metazoa > Chordata > Mammalia > Carnivora > Phocidae > Neomonachus > Neomonachus schauinslandi. The sequence continues at coordinate 34,695,658 of NC_058409.1, read as the reverse complement.
AAGAGCTAGTCTCAGAGATAACTCAGGGAGCTATTGTTCTCAGAAGGAGGGGAAATGGGTACTGGGCAGGAAAAAATAAAAAAGAAGTCTACCATACTTACATGACTAGAAAACTCTTGTGAAATCTTCTTGCTGGTTACATGTATTTGTCCTAGCTCTGTCTGGTGGAATCATGGAGAGATTATCTACACCTGCTTCTGCATAAAGTTCTTCATGTATCTGACAATATCCCTCATACTTCTGTATTACTCTAAGTCCTCACTAGTCAAGACACCATCAGGAGCCTTTATCTACTCTTCATGGAACGTGTTTTCTAAATCTCATGTCATCCTGGATACTCTCCTTTGTATTCTGTGCAGCTTATCAATGGTCCTCTTAAAGAGTAGCTCCCAGAGAAAGACACCAAATGGGTAACACACACAATAATTTAATGTTTATCGAATACTTTCCATTTTCTAAGCACTTAGGAAATGCTCCAAGAATATTACATATTTTAACATATTTAATCTTCACATCAATCTTCTGGAATAGGTGCCATTATTACCACCATTTTATGAGGCATTGAGAATCTAAGTAACTTGCCCAAGGTTACTTGGCTAATAAATGAAATAATTTAAATTCAAACCCAAGCAATTTTGCTTCCCATGTTCATACTATGATCCACTTCAAGAATCAAAAGGCAAAGCATTAGTGTGTAAGGTTTTGAGGGAAAATTTTTCAATCATATTAGTAAGTCAAGAAATGGAAATTCTCTCAACTTAAGAGACCACTTTCAACTATCAAACTGGCACGTTGTAATATCAGCCAAAATTAGTCAGAAATGCAAATTATCTTATGTTGGTGGTATAAGCGGTAAAATATTTCTGTGAAACCATTCTGCATTTTGTTACCTAGAATCACAGAAACATATCCTTTAGAAATCTATAACCTATGGATGTATTCAAATCCGTAACTACCCATGATGTAAAATGTTATAAATAACAGCAAGCACCAGAAACAACCTAAACATTGAGCAATTAGAGATTGGTTAAACAAATTTTGAGATACCCTTTCAATGGAATATGAATCAATATTTAAAATGCTGGTATACGGGGTGCCTGGGTGGCTCAGATGGTTAAGCGTCTGCCTTCGGCTCAGGTCATGATCCCGGGGTCCTGGGATTGAGCCCCGCATCGGGCTCCCTGCTTGGTGGGGAGCCTGCTTCTCCTTCTCCCTCTGCCTGCCGTTCCCCCTGCTTGTGCTCTCTAGCTCTCTGTCAAATAAATAAAATCTTTTTTAAAAAATGCTGGTATACAATGGTTAATAATACACAAATGTTTTTTTTTTTTCTATTTCACTGAATGAGTTCCCAAAAAACGTTTATTAAGAGAAATTGGAGTGGAAGAGGAGGAGCTAATTATCTTTTATAAGGATTCTGAACAGAATGAATTGACATAGTAGCTCCCTCAACAATTCAATTCATAGAAGTAGGACGCCTACTAATTGTTTTAAAAAAGATTTTATTTATTTATTTGATAGAGAGAGCAAGAGAGCACAAGCAGGGGGGAATAGTAGAGGGAGAGGGAGAAGCAGGCTCCCCGCCAAGCAGGGAGCCCAATGCGGGGCTTGTCCTGACCTGAGCTGAAGGCAGACGCTTAACCATCTGAGTAACCCAGGAGCCCCCCAGTTTTTTTTTTTTAACATTTTATTTGAGAGAGAGCGCTCATGAGAGGGAGGGACAGAGAGAGAGAGAGAGAGAGCACGAGCAGGGGGAGGGGCAGAGGGAGACGGAGAAGCAGACTCCCCACTGAGCAGGGAGCCCTACTTGGGGGACTCTATCCCAGGACCCTGGGATCATGACCTGAGCCAAAGGCAGATGCTTTACCAACTGAGCCACCCAGGTGCCCCCTACCAATCATTCTAGATGCACATCTATTACAGAGGATGAGTATATCTGAACTGAGAGTTAACTGTGCTGTACCCCACATTGGCTACAACCACTTTTTATCAGATTGTGTTAACCTCTGGTGGATACCAGCATCTCAAGTAAAGGAACATTCATCTTCTACCTTCCTCCAGCAGTTGTACGTGAGTAAAAATCTCTATTAGATCTTTTTATGCTACTTTTGGACAGAATTTCCAGCTTCTTTATCTCTAATCTTTTTAGAAAAGGACATCTGGAGGCATAAAGAAAATTATTTCTGTCCTATATGAGATCTTCCTCATTTTCCCTCTGAATTTAGTTGAAAAATAAAGTCCCAACCATATGTAGAAGACTTTTCCCTCTGCTTGTACTAGCCAAGCCATGTAACTTGAAGCACAATATTTTTGTCTATAAAATACCATGTTCGTTGTGGAAGATGTAAAAAATAGGACCAACTTTTGAAAAATGAAAGAAGAGAAAATAATCCATAATCCTACCACTACAGTACCACTTTTAACATTTTGTCTATTTCTGGAATTTTACCATAGAAACACATACGTGTGCTTTAGACAGAGGTGAAATCACACTCTGAATCCTGTGCTGTGGCTCTTACATAATCACTGAAATAACAAAAATATCTTTGCCTATCATTGCATATCCTAAAAGCAGAAGGTTTACCATATAGATTCCAATTTGTTAAAAAAGAAAAGTTAAGGATTCCCAAATGAAGAAAACAAGAGTCTTGATACTTTCGGTATGTGCTAATACTACAGTTACCACTAAAAGCAACTACAGATGAGGAATGAAAAGGGAACAAAAGGGATCTAATATTTATTATTAGTAAGATCTTTTACTAAGGACTTTACATTCATGAACTCATCACAATCATAACCCCTTGAGGTAAGAATGTTTATCCTCCTTTTCCCATATGAAGAAATTGAGACTCTGAAGGTTATATGTGTTGACCAAGGTTACGTTACTATAAAATGGGAAGCCAGGACAGAACTTGCTTCTGTCTGATTCCAGTCACGTTACTATAGAATGGGAAAACCAAGATCCAAACTCGGTTGTGTCTGACTCCAAAATTTTCATGCTATTTACACTTTACCACTACTTCCTGGAAATCCTTTACACACGAATTCATTTAATTTTTCGGACAAATATCTATTAAATGCTTACTAGTTTTCTAGGATCAGAAACTGTGCATGCAAAACTAAATAAGCCTGACTAGGTACCTCTCTGATGAAATTTACATGCCAGAAGGGGAGACAGGAAATAGACAAACACATGCACAACTAATATCAACCAATAGACCCTCCCTCCCTCCCTAATAGTCCCATAGGAAATGAGGTCCAAACTTTGGGCTTTTCTAAAAGGGGTCTCTGAGTCAAATAGCTGTGTCCTGGAACCATTAAGCATCAGGTCAGTTCAGACTGCAGGGCTCTCACCGGAGAAGATGAACTATTTCAGCTTGCGTTCTCCTGGTACTGGCTGACGATATGCACCCTGCACAGAGTTCAGTCATGAGGGGTTTTCCTTCCAAATCAACAGTCATGAGACTCTGGAGTCAAAAGACAGGAAAACACCATAGCCTATACTGTCACAGTACACAGCATAATGCTTTAAGAGCATGAATTCTGGATCCAGACTCTGTGGGTTGAAAGCCTCCACCAGTAACACCAGATGAGAGGGCTTGGGCAAGCTATTCAACTACTCCTGGACGTGATCTTTTCAATTTACAAAATGAACGTAATAACAAGGAGGAGGAGGAGGGGGGGGGCGCCTGGGTGGCTCAGTCGTTAAGCGTCTGCCTGCGGCTCAGGTCATGATCCCGGGGTCCTGGGATCGAGCCCCGCATCGGGCTCCCTGCTCAGCGGGAGGCCTGCTTCTCTCTCTCCCACTCCCCCTGCTTGTGTTCCCTCTCTCACTGTGTCTCTCTCTGTCAAATAAATAAATAAAATCTTAAAAAAAAAAAAAGAGGAGGAGGAAAAGAAGAACTTACCTGATAGGTTATTGTGAGCAGTAAAGGAATTGAATTATATGGAGAACCTTGAACAGAGCCAGACATGTAATAAAGGCTTTATTAAGTTCCATTACTATAGCATTGTGATATGATGCCCTGGGATCCGTGGTACTGGAGCACATCTCAACATTATGAGCCCCAGAGACAACAATGTAGGCATCATTTGGGCCCTACCACTCACTGCCTGAAAGATACCAAACATTTCTCCGAATTTCATTTTACTCAACCTTAAAATGGGGATTGCAACAATACCTACTTTAAAATATTATTTTGAAAATAAAATGAGATAATTTAAAAAGGTATGGAACCATATGCTTAACATATGGTCAGATTCTACAAAGTGTTAACTATGATTAAACTTACAGTCACAGAACATATTAGAAAGTCACGCTCTCACCCACCGCTCCACCATGCACCGAGCTAACCCTCTTACAGGGACATCAGGGTCTTTGGTTGTGCTCATTCACCTAGGCCTCCCATGGTGAGAAGAAAAATATCCGATTCTATCAGGTGAGGTATTTTCTGTAAGTGAGCCAAATCAGGAAGCCGAGCCATGAGAATTTTGAGAGAGAGAGAGACAGCCAGAGACAGAGAGCAGGAGTGAGCATATGTTAAGAAACAGATGACCCTTACGGTCTGAGAGTGCACCTCTAGGCTTGCAGTTTACTTACATGTTGCTCTCTATTGTCATACCACTTTTTTATTCCTCTGGGTATATTATAGCATCAGTATCCTGTTTTGATATTCTAGAACTATTATGTAAACTTAGAAAAGAAATGAGTACTGCCATGAAATTTCATATGGTGCTTTCCAGGTGTCCCCATTGAACTGTGTTATGCTAAACCTGGAGGCCAAGTTCCTACTGATTCCAAGTCAGGACTTTGCTTTCTTCGCTATCCTATTATGCCAGGAATGCATTTTCCCTTAGAGTGTCAGACAGCCTCTGATAATTGAGCACAAGTCTAGCTCTTGTTTTGGCTTTTTAACATTTCCCAGCTTCCGGCACAAATTCTCAAGTATAGATATAACTGATATGCTAGGAAACTAAATTTTATATGGAGGTATCAGAAGCACCTGCTCCCATGGTATTTCTCCTCACTCCAGTATTCGCTGGCACGTTCAGTAAGTTTACCGAGTGCCTACTGTGTGCACTGCCCTGGGGATTCGGCAGTGAACAAGATATGTGAGTCTCGGCCTTACTGACTGTACATTCCAGTGGGGGAGAGAGATAAATTACAAAAATGCAAATAAATGTGAAAAATGCTATGCAGAAAATCCAAAATGAAAGTGAATGAACAGAGGTGAAAACTGCCCGAGAGGAGTATCAAGAAAGACCTCTCAGCAGAGATGATACCTGAACAGTCCTAAGACTTGGATGTAAGAAAGACATAGCAAGGTAAAATCCAAAAGAAAATGAGCCAGAAAAAAAGTATAAAGTGCAACATCCTTGAAGTGGGAATAAATTTGACGTATTAAGGCACAAAAAGAAGGCCTGTGTGGCTGCTGCCTGGGGAGCAATGGGGAATGAAGGGAAGGACAGATCAGAGAGGCACGCCAGTCGTCCTCCTTGCTTATGACTTAGAAAGAAGACTGGTCCGTGGTGTCTTGTTTTTCTCATTTGTGAACAATCAAGTGGTTGGAGGTGAAGTGAGGACAAGTATACAACACGATTTTCTACGGCTAATACGACATAATCATCCATCTAAATTGGAGTCCACACTCACTATCTCACAGTATGATCTTCAAAGGCAGAACATAGAAAACTTACACTTGAATGGGCTTCTTCCAAGCCTGAAGTTCTTTATTTGCAAAAGGGGACTAATAATAGCAGCCTATCATTGGAAGCACAGGATATCCACAGGACCAAGCTGCAATGGATAAAGACATTAAGACCAAAGAGTTATCCATACTGCAGTGTTCACTGCAGCACCATTCACAATAACCAAGATATGGAGGCAAGCTGATTGTCCATCAATAGAATGAATAAAGAAAACACGGTATGTATTTACAGCCGAATACTCCTTAGCCTTAAAAAGAAGAAAATCCTGGGCGCCTGGGTGGCTCAGTTGGTTGGGCGACTGCCTTCGGCTCAGGTCATGATCCTGGAGTCCCTGGATTGGGTCCCGCATCGGGCTCCCTGCTCGGCAGGGAGTCTGCTTCTCCCTCTGACCCTCCTCCCTCTCGTGCTCTCTGTCTCTCATTCTCTCTCTCTCAAATAAATAAATAAAATCTTAAAAAAAAAAAAAAAAAAAGAAGAAAATCCTGCCCTAAGTGACAACATGGATGAACTTGAAGGATATTACGCTAAGGAAGTAAGCCAGTCACAGAAATCATGCTTGATTTGACTTATAAGAGGAAACCGAAAGAGTCAAACTCATAGAAGCAGAGAATATAAGAGTGGCTTCAAGGGACTGGAAGGTGGAGAGTATACAGAGCTGTTATTCAATGGGTACAAAGTTTCACTTACGTTAAGAGAATAAATTCTAGAGATATGCAATACAACAGAGCATCTAGAGGCAACAATATGGTATTTAGCGCTTTGAAATTTGTTAAGAAGGTAGATCTCATGTTAAATGTTCTTACCACATACAGACACAAAGGGACATAGGAAATTCTGAGAGATGATGGATAGGTCTATTATTGCCTTGATTGGGGTGACGATACCATGAGTGTTTACCCCTGTCCAAAGTCATCAAATTGTACACATTAAATATTTGCACACTTTTGTAGATCAATTATATCTCAATAAAGCTGCTTTTAGAAATGACAGCTAGACTGTTTAAAAAAAAAAAAAAACACAGAAACAAAAACCTAGAGACACCTGACTGGCTCAGTCACTAGAGTGTCCAACTCTTGATCCAGGGTTGTGAGTGCAAGCCCCATGTTGAATGTAGAGATTACTTTAAAATCTTAAAAAAAAAAAAAAAACCCTGCATGTCTGAGATAACGACATGTTAATCTATATTTTGCTTTCTGTAGTTACACAGCAGCTGAGAAAACTGCCTTCCTGGAAATACAGTCTTGTGTTTATGGGCATGAATGACTCCACGATACATTTTCAAGGCATAAATCATTTTCTCTTTACTTTTTATGCTTCATAATGATGCTAATGGCTGAAAGGTCACCAATTTCCTGGCGGTTTATAGTCAGCAGGGTTAATTTTTTCAACTGGTCAGAAAATGTCAAACCCATCAGCAACATTATTCACTTCATTAGCTAATACAGAATTTAATGTTTTGGGGATCAAAGAAAAGACGCATTTGAAGAATACCTTGGAATAAGATCAAGAATATTATTCAAAAGGGAAATTCTCTACTTAAATTATCATCAACCCTACAGCTGATTATCTTTTTCTCAGAAAATGACCCCATACGTCTGCATGTCAAATGACTGTATATGTCATTTTTCCAAATAGCCCTGAGCAATGCTTTAAAAAACCTTTAGAATCATTATATAATCATTCCAATAGCAAATATTTATTAAGCCCTTAATATGTGCAAGTCTCTGAGATGAACATTTGAAATAAATTGCTTCACAGAATACTCATGACATTCTCATGAGGAAAGAACTATTGCTCTCATTTTGCAAATGAGGAAATGCATGCTTCCAGAAGTCTAACTGGGGGAAGGTCACCACGTCTCTGAGGCCTCACCCCTTGAGGTATTTGGGTGTGAATATAGGCACTGGCCTTGGCTGGCTCTGATTATAGCTTGAAGTCAAGGAAAGGGCTACTTCAAGATTGAATGGCAGTAGAAGAACACGCTTCGTGCCCAGTTCTGCACTAGCTTTGCAACCAGCCTTCCTTGTTTCCCACACATCTGTTTTACTGGAACATTCATTATTGAGACAAGAAACTGGATTACCTAAAACCTTTCCTCTTTACACACCTTGCTCCAGCCACCCTAGCCTCTGTCTCCGGATCATGTTATAATGCTAGCACATGGTAAATCCTCAATAAAAATGTGTTAAATGCATTATAAAATCGTACAGTTGAAAAAAAACATAACCTGGCTAGTTACTTGATATCCCCTAATTAAACACAGTTTTCAGAACTTTATTTGTATCCTCATTTGAGTATCACATCTACGGCATTGAAATTAAAAAAAGGCAAAGCAAGATGCACAACTTGTTCAGTTACTGACACTCTAAATGAAAACTCATCCTTTACATAATGTGACAGGAAAGGAAGTGATAATAGTGACTTGAAATCAATAGGAAATAAACCTGCAAGTAAGACATCCTCAGTTCAACATCATGGAAACTTTCAGCTGTCTCAAAAGAAGTCAGCTAATTTCCTCACTAATTTTACATAGGATTGCCAGAATATCTTAACAGGGAAAAATCATTGTGATATAACTCCCACGGGTAAAGTAACCAAAAATAAAATAATGTTAGAGAATAGTATCACTTTAACGATTCCTTAAATAGGTTACGTAGATACTCCAGCAACATTTGTCCCATTTTTTCACTAATTATTTTTCCCCTGCTGATAAAATGCTAAACCCTAAGCCTTTGAAAAGTTTTGTTGTGTTTTTTAATCAATGCTATTTATAACCCAGTAAATCTAATATTCCAGAGCTGATGCTAAAATGTTTGCCCCAACAAAGCAAAAGGCGAATTCTCTGCTTTCCTATTTCAATGATATAAGCAGGGGCAGATCAGACCTAAGTGCCTAGAGATGGCCAACCCCACAGGATAGGAGGGCACCAAGGTGGCCATGAGTGTCAAAGGAATGTGGGAAGAGAACCTACCTATTTTTACAATTTCCCCAATAGCTAGCCCTTAAAAAACTGATGAAAAAAATGGGTTTATGGTTAGATCTATATTAAAAGTAAAAAGGGGCAAAGGGAGAAGGAGTAGGAAGAGGAGGAAGAAAAAGAAGAGGAAGAGAATTAATAAGAGGAGGAGGAGGAAAAAGATGAGGAGGAAGAGGAGGACAACAATGACAACCCTGGAATGTGGACATGGTGCCTTGTACATGGTATTGAGAGACCAGCAAGCCTACGGTCTCAGTACCCTCTCTGCTAATTACAAGGGTAAAGCTTAGGAACAGATTTGAAACTCTCCAGGACCCAGCTTTTAGGTCTCTAAAATAAAATTATAATGATTCCTATCTCAGAAGCATGTTTAGTGATAAACAAAACGAACTACTTAGGAAGAAAGTTCTCTGTAGAATAAAATGCCAAACAATTGCTTTTTGTGGCAGTTTCCATAGCAGTTAGGAATGACTAGAATTGGTTCATTTTTGCTGAAATCCCAGGCAGTGAGCTGAATGACTTGGGGCAGGTGACTCCCGCCCTCAGAACCCTAGTTTTCTTATCTATAAGATGGGAATAAGACCATGTTTGTGCTAGCTGTTTTCTATTACCCCTCACAATTGCTCTCCGTGTTTGCCCGTCCTGCTCTCAGCTCAGAAGAGGACTCTGTGGAGCCGCTCAACAGGCTACCTTGAATCTGACTTCCAGTTGGATGTGTCCAGTGGCAAGCACAGATGAACAGCGGTGGGGTCTATTCCTCTGGATCCCTCCCTAGTAGGGAGGGCTTCTCTGTTACTCACTGCCCAAGTCAAAGCTCCAGTTAAGTGCCCTTCTCCTATAATCACAAACACTCTCTGGGTTCTGCTAACAACTCCCTCTCCTTACCCCTGCAGGTCTAGAGGAGGTTACGAATACTGCATTTGCAATAGTTAGCGTGCTTCACCACCCCCTGTTCATCTTCTCTCAGTTGTGATCACAGTTTAGTAAATAGTCACTTTATTAAAATGTCTTTAGTCTGTAGGAATGTCTCATTGGTTTCCTGCCAAGACCAAAACCGTAGCTGGTACACTAGGAAGGGCCTGAGGAAATAAACCCTCCTGATGGAATCCTGAGATTAGGTTGCTCAAGTATTTAAGAAGAGCATAGAGACTTTCTTTGTAGGTGGTAAACAAAACACTGGTATTCCATGTGGCACAGTGGCATTGTCATTGTTTGAGGTCTATATAACTGAAGACGGCCTGGCATGAAGTGCAAATAGAAGGCAAGAGACTGGGAGATTAAGTGGCTGTGGCACTCAGTTTCTATGTTTAGAATGTTTGGGGGGTTAGTTAGCTGCTTCTGACAGTCCCGGCGAGCTAACAGATGCCCTGAGAAAGGAAAAATTGGGCTTTTTAACTGCCCAGCTCATAACTCAAGTGGAAAATCAGGAAGCCATGATGATACCTGGGTTGTAGCGTTCTCCAGTGGTCATAGGGCTGCTATGTCTGGGACTGACTGCAAGTAACACTGAGTTGGGATGCCAGTTAAATGCCTAACAGCACCAGATCTTGTATGTAATGGCTTTAATGGAGAAGCAGGGAGACCATGCTACATGAAGAGGCTACACTGAGGCAGAACAAAGACGAGGCTAAGAACCCAGCATCCCTGAGTCTCCTGGACAGAAACAGGTATCCTGAATCAAATACATACATACATACATACATACATACATACTAAAAAATAAAACAAAAAGAAAAGAAAAGGTGACTCCTAGCATAGCCAAGACAGGAATTCAAAGCCTGGTCCGGGAAGAAATAGCATATGTGTCAAAAACAACCAAACCAAACCAAACCAAACGTGGGACATTGCCAATTTATATAAAAGAGTAGTAAGTTGGGGTAGCATGTATGGGAGTGGACACTAATAGTGTTAGACCAAATACGTCAAAATATGAAACTTCATTTGGGGCAAATTTATTGATAAGAGTACAATCACCTCACAGGAAATAAAAGTAGGACTGTGCTTGGTTGGCTAAGTCAACTGTGATTCAAGAAGTGCCTAAAGCTAATGAAGTTGAGAGGTCAGATCTTCCCTGGCATATGTGTAGGTGAAGGACTCAGAATACTCAGGGAGATGGCATTGGCAGAATAAACCTTGTATTTAAGCTCCTCCACCATGCCCTAACCACCATAACCCGAGGGGACATTCCCTTCACTAAAATATTTTAAAAATGCATCCATAAGGGGGCATTGGTCTCCTTTGAAAACAATATATTGGCTGTGCTCCTAGGCTAGAAATGACTAGAAGTATTGCAAATGAAGTTGCTTTCCTGACCTCAGTGGTAACAATGGGGTCCTGGAGGAGTAGAGGGAGGTTATAGGAAATAACTACTATTACAATGTATGCGGGAAACATAGCACTTGAGGGTTTTGATGTATAGGAAAAAAAATGGCAATGATTAATGAGCTATCATATCATTAGGCATTAAAAAAAATGGGCAGCTTTCTAAGTTCTACTTTACATATGTGAGTAAGAAAATTCTAGGTATTGGTGATGTGGTAAGAAATCTAACTCGCATCTTTAGGGCTAATCATGAACTTTAATACAGGATTTAGACCTAAGCTAATTCAAAAATCTAGACTCTCTTGATCTTGGTGGAAGATACCTCCCTCTGAGGACAATCTCAAGCAAGTGGCCATTGAGTTGTGCTATAAATATTCATACAAATCTTCCTTAAAAGGATTCTGTGGACATTTATCCGACTCAGAGTTATTTGTTATCAACTCTGTACTGAAATTGATTCCCAAGACCCTAAAACACAACTATAATCTACCATTCTTAATGGAAGTCAGGTGATTGATTCTTGACCCAAAACTGTCTCACAGTGGGTTCAGTGGGAAACTGACTGATGTTGTTTTTTTCCTCTCATCCAAGAACTTAGAGTGGAAAAAATATACAACTTCCAATTTTGTTCCTTGACCCACTGAGTAAGAGTTACCATGGTAAGAAGTGGAAGTCTCTGGAACTTTTCCCCACTCCAACCTTATTCTCCATGGGGTTACTGCAGAGATTAGGATAGAGGAAATAAGATTCACCAAAGACGTGACGTGTGTTTAATAGGTATTACTAACTTACCGGTGTCTAACTCCAATGTTTGGCCTTAGCTAAACCTAGGGTAATGATATTTAATTTCACAAGCATGTGAAGTTATGACACCAAAAATGTTACAGCAGCAATAATAATCATGTAAAACTGATGTGGCTTTTTTATTGATCACCTAAAAGCCCTAACGTGGGTCAGGGTAGAAAGGTAACCAAATCAGCCAGCTGAATAGAAGCTTGTATTGTGGAGGGTAAAAAGGGAGACTTTAAAAATCTATTTCCCAGATGTGTTCAACAAATATGGACTAATATTTGACTGGGGTCAATAAACCAATATTCCCCTTGCAATGCTAAGCTCAGCAGCTACCACAAGAGGACCTTCCATAAATGGATCATTCTTCCTACAATCTGATTTAGTTCTTAATAGTAAATATGAAACCTAAGGAGGAGAGCAATGACTTTAGATAGAGTGACATGTAACTTAATTCCGCAGAATTCTTTTTTTTTAATTTCACCCAGTGAAAGACCCAGGAACTCAGATATTTGAAATCTACCAATATTACATAAGGTTATCCACCCAAATTTGTAGTTGAACTTCATCAGTAACCTAAAGCCTATCAATGTTTCCTCCTTTTACCCTGGGATCTTTACTAGCACATTTCCTTGCTACCAAGTAGCAATTAGATTCACTTTTATCCGCGTCTTAGTTTCCACATTTCCAAAGTGGATTAGTGACTTTTTCAACCATTACTTGGTATCACTGGAGAATTTTCCTTTCCTGACCTCCATCTTCCTGGAGAACTCTGCCTCAGGTACTGCTGCCTCATCTTCCCACATGAGTCAAAGGGGCTTAGAACAGTTGACCTACTTTCTGGTGATAGCTTGGTTTCTCTGGAAATGAAGTCCTTAATCATGTGGACGGTCTCTGAAAGCACATGTCCTGTTAGGTAATCCATGACATCTCAGATGTACCAAGAGGAGGGAAAAAAAAAAAAAAAGGATGGCTTCTTTGCTAGAAAGAAAATACAAAATAAACAAAACACTCAGAGTCCCAAAGCTAAACCTTTCAAGGTTATAAATGAATGTAAGTTTCAGGTATCAGGAAATTCTTCACAGTTGCTAAAAAGCACAGGCTTTTAAAAACAAAGGTGAGTGTTAAAAAGAGGTTTGGACCAAATCCTCAAGGTAAACATAATATTAAATGTTTCATTTCTATTTTTCTGTAGAATCCAAACAGCTTTTAAAACCTATGACCTGAGCTACTTTAGAAATTGGGAAGGGAAGGGAGAAGTCATTCATGCAAGGATAAAGGTGGGACCCCATTAAGGTAAGAAAATGCTGATCTCCTTAGACACTATCTATTACCAGTGCCCATCCTGGCACTTGACGTACAGTAGGTTTTTAAAGCATGTTGCTTGAATGAATGCACAAAGAGAAAAAAGACAGGCTGAAAGTTTTCCCAAGATAATCCTCACCTACATGATTCACCATCTCCCCATAAAATGGGGAAAAATACAGCTCTTCCACACCCTTTTTTTTTTTTAATTTTGCTTGTAACTCAAAAGGAAACAAAGAATAGGCATGCAGGATCAATTACTATCTTTGATTATCTGTCTTAAAACAATTGTTCTCCATAGAATCCTCTCCAGGATTTCATCCAGGAAGTGGTTTATTTGTCTAATATATTAAATTGTCCAGAAAACAAAACAAAACAAAACTTAGGGCAATATATTTTATTGAGTGTTCCAATTATATCCCTTTATGTTATATTAAAGTAAGTTTTTCCATCCTCTTTCCTACATCCTTTCCCTTCCTCTTTTCTGTCTTTTCTGTCTTTCTCCCCCAGTCCCAGGCTTATCAGCTCATTTCCTTCCCATCTCTATTCCTTTATTTGTGGTAAAACATTTCCCATCTCTTCTGCTTCTTTGATTTAAATATCATCCTTGTCTCCTTGATAAAACAATTTAATTACCTTCTAGAAAAAAGCCGTATCTAATCTTAATTTTCCCCCCTTCTTCATAATTGGATAATTGCACATTTGGTAGCTTAATCAAGTTAATTGCGCATGTGCAAAAAAATGCTTTAATATGTAAAAGACACTGCTTTATTTAGATGTTAGCAAAAGGAATTAATGTTTGGGTTTAGAGAATTTGTGAATAGATTACTTTATAGCTTCCACATCCTGTTAATGGCACCTGGGGCCAATATGACTTCTGTTCTTAATGAAGGAATGGCTTCTTACAGAGTTTGCATCCTAAAGAAAAACTGAATGAAGCATATTTCTCAGAACTAAAAAGTCTGTGCTTTTACTGGCATGGGGTCACTGTGGTAGCTTCTGAGTGGACTGTCCAAAGCGGCAAAATGGTAGAAAGTAAATGGAAGTGACATTTAGCACAAAGGTCAAAGAACTTGCTCAAGACCTAAATTATAAAGGGTCCTTATTCAAGTTTTATGACTGAAGACCCTGGGGTCTAGAAGTTAATTAGTTTTTTTTCTATCCACCATGGGTAAAACGTTAGCAGAAGTTTTTAAATGGATCCTCCCAACACTAATCTTTCACCCAAGGAAAGGTTTCTATAGGAAATGGACTTGAAACCAGTGGCTACTTCACCCCTCCTTGTGGTCAGCATATGTAAAAGTGAATGCAGATCATGAGCATCAGGTTGTTTTGATGAAAAGCTGATGCCATACTGTGGCTTTAAAAAATTTGTCCCCACTCTAATACACTCCCTGCTTCTGGAAGATGCTGAAGAGGGTAATGGGTTTGTTACTCAGACTCTGAAATTCCTCCACACCATAATAAGGGAAATTCTATTTTCTCTAAGGTTTAATAAACTAGACACCCTTGAGGATAATGCCTGTCTCTTATTTGTCTTGGGGTCTCTAACATTAAGGACACACAAACATGACCAATCATCAGTACATGACAAGACTGAAAAAAAGCAGAAAGAAAAAGGGTGACAGGTAAGCAGACAGGAAGAAAGGAAGATGGGAAGAAAAGATGGAAGGGTGAGATTAGAAAGAGAAAAAAATGGGAAAACAGAAGGACACATAAAAATTATGCAGGGTCAGTGTAGTAATTAGAACCTAGCAATCAGATATACTTTATTGTAATTACTTCTTCATCTGGAAGCTGGGGCTAATAGTATCTAGTGTGTGGAATTTTTGTGACCATGAGAAATAATTTATTTTAAGGGCCTTTTTATATATTTTTATATATTGGCTCATTTCTACTCTGGACAGGGTAAAACTTCACTTTTCCCCTCTCTTATTTAGGTTACTCCTGAAAGTCTTTAATCCCAGCTGGGGTAGAGAAACATTTATGAATTTTCTGGGCTCTTGGAAAGGAGGTTGTTCAAAGGGGATATGCCAGATAAGGGACTGCAAACCATTTAGGGGCAAAAAACAAGCATCTACTGGGTAATTAGCTGGTCAGTGGTTACAACTGAAACTCAATGGAAAGTCTCAAGAAGAACAATCTGGTGCAAACACACCTTCCTCCTAACTCCCCCCAAAGGGGCAGTCCTTGCTCCAGGGACACGGAGTCTCAAAATGTTACCTTCTCCTCCCATAGGATTTTTCTTCCTCTTCCTCTCTTTGAATTTAAATCTTTGTCACTTGCTTAACCCAGTGAGTTTTGCTCATGCGTTTGATTGATAACTGTACATTTGCAGTGTTAGCTCCTGCCTTGCTAGTGGGGTACTGAAGCTCACTTAACTGTTCACTGTGAGGGCAGAAAATATCTCAAGGTACAACAGATTCAGTGAGATGGGGGGAGGGGAGAAAAAAAAAAAAACACCTTAATGCTTTAAAACTTTTGCAAGTGTCATGTAAAACAAGCAAACACATGACAGATACTCAGTCAAAGGTAGCTATTATTTGCAAAGACAGAATGAACCATGATAATATTGATACAATATTCAAACACAAAAATAAGTAACTGTTAGGGCTATCTGCGAAGATATACATACCCTCACCCACAGAAATGGTTCTGATATCAAGACATGATCACACACACACATACACACACACACACAGGTAAGAAAATGTTACTGACATAATTAAAGTCCCTTGGGAAAGCAGGGAAGCCCTCTCAAGGCAGGTTTGAAATGGCTTAACAGAGCAAGGAAAAGAGACATCTCAGAGAGTGCGCCCCACTACCAAGTCAGAAGCTAATACTGCAAATACACAACCATAGAGCAAACTCAACATCCAGACCAAATCGTTGGTGGAATCTGTCTGCCTATGTAGGTGACTATCACGACAACCACTGTAAAGTAACACAGGGGAGTGCCAAAGAAGAAATGGGAATTTGTGGTACGGTCAATAATTTTTGTAAGAATTGAAAGAAGCCAACATTCCCCCATGAACTAGAATTGTTAGAAAATAATATGCATTGGATATTCATTCCAAATCATCTGAGTCAAGCCCTATGCCAGGCAGCATGGATAGAAAATTAATATGTGACACGGATGTCCTTCTAAAGGAATCTAAAGTCCAGAAGTAGACTAAAAATTATACAACTATAGAATATGTTTATTATTCATAATTATATATAGCACATATTCTATACATAGTGAGAGTAATTACCTATAAAATGAGCATCAAGATAGTAGTATAAAGTTGGTGCATGAAAGACTCACTGAGTTACTGATTCTAAAAGAGTGTAACTGGGAAGATAATCTGGCTGAGCCTAAGTCCTTGACATGAGCAGGCTCTGGCAGGGGTAGAGCACTTCTGCTGATCCCAGGTCAGTATGTCAACTCAGGCCACCCCTCACCATAACCCCCTTCAGCTTCTGGGACAGAGTCAGTGTCGAAAAATAGGCAAAAGGAAAATTATAATATCCCACTTCCCCCAACTCAGAAATATGTAAGGGCACATTAGTATCCTGACAAGAGCCAAATCCTCTGCTTACGGAATAAACTTGACCTCATTGCAAAAATCCTTGAATTTAACAGGTATTTTAAATGCTATCTCTTAAAACCTCTAAAATTAAAACTCTAACATGTGTCTGTATGTTTGTCGCTATCCTCATACTGACTCACCCAAGTGCTCTTTTTCTCTAGAGGTGGTCAAAAGAAAAGCAGCTCTAAAATACTCTCCAAGTTCCCACTGATCCCAGTATTATCATCTCATCTCTTTTAGACACAGAAATGGTTTCAAATTACAATTTCAGGATTGTACTAGCTAGCCACTTCATAATCTTACAATATTGCCTTGTATTACTAAAAATGCCAAAAAGAAAGTCTAACAAAACTGCTTCTTATTTCCCCAACTACACACACATCAAGAATCAGAGCCAAAGAGAACATATGAATTAGGCAAACAAAACTTAGGCCACTTGTCCCAAGATCCATAAGCATATGGAATAAAATGATGAATAAAGATAGTTACAAAAAAATCAAATTCTGTGAATAATCTAGTCTAATATTATTAATCTGACAATAATGTCTGTTACATTGAGACAGAAAATACAGTGAGTGACCAGGGTTAAATCCCTTTGAATATCCCAGAAATTTATAAACAAAAAGACAAAGATCAAGGGAAATAACTATTCACTGAGCTGAACACTAATGGTCTCAGTCAAGTTCTGCCTGAGGGTAATGGAATACTCTTTGCCAACTCTTTTAAGATTTCATTTATTTGACAGAGAGAGCGCGTGAGATCGCGCGCGCAAGCAGGGGGAGCAGCAGAGGGAGAGGGAGAAGCAGGCTCTCCGCTGAGCAGGGAGCCCGATTCGGGGCTCCGGGGCTCGATCCCAGGACCCTGGGATCATGACCTGAGCTGAAGGCAGAAGTTTAACTGACTGAGCCACCCAGGCGCCCCTCTTTGCCAACTCTTACTGAAGGAAAGGGGGCTGCATTTTTCACCCAATCTCTCCTTTCTGTTACCCCACAATACCCTCAGTTCAAACAAGAGAGGATCTATTTACAGACACATCATCAGCAGTGGGCCAGGATGTTTGGTTCCTTAGCTAATGCCTGAGAGGCCTGCAGTGACAGGTGAAAAACGCCACTAAAAGTAAATCAGCAAATTAGCAAAAGCAATTCAATGAAGGATGGGTGGCCTAGTAAATGGTGCTAGACAAATTGGATATCCATAGGCAAAGAGAAAAGAGTTGACTTAACAGCACACCTTATATAAAATCTAATGCAAAATAGATCATAAACTTCAACGTAAAATATGAAACTATAAAGTTTACACACAGGCACACACACACACAAGCATAGGAAAGAATCTTCCAGATCTATGAATAGGTCAAGAGTTTATACTTGATACCAAATGTGTAATCCATAAAAGAATAAAATTTAAACATTGGACCTCATCAAAACCTCTTGCTCTGTTAAAGATCCAATTTAGAAAATACAAAGACATATTACAGTCTGGGAGAAAATATGTGTAAATCAAATAGCCAACAAAGTTCTTTTATCTAGAATACATAAAGAACTCTCAAACCTCAACACTGAAAAAAAAAAAATTAGAAAATAGGCAAAATCCAGGAAAAGACATTCCACTGAAGAGGATATGCCAATGACAAACACACGAACATATGTTCAACATCATCAGTCATTAGAGAAATGCAAGTAAAACCACAGTGATATATGAATGCATACCTATCCGAAAAACTAAAATTAAAAATAGTGATTATACCAAATACTATTAAGATGCAGAGAAACTGAATCACTCATACACTGCCAATGTGAAATGGTAAAGTCACTCTGGTAAGTAATTACAGAGTTCCCTTTAAAACTAAAAATGAACTTACCATACAAGCAAGCAATTCCAATCTTGGATCCAATCTTCCAGAGAATTTAAAACTTATTTTTACACAGAAATTTGTACACAAATAGGTCTATCAGCCTTTTTCATAACAGTCAAAACCTGGAAACTATGCAAGTGTCCTTCAATGGGTGAATGGTTAAACAATCCGTATATTCAGTCTATGCAATACTACAGAGCAATAAAAAAGGACACACTCTTTCTGCACACTGTAACTCAGATGAACCTCAAGAAACTTTTGCTGAGTTAAAGAAAAAAAATTCCCACCTCAAAAGGATAAATACTTCATTATTCCATTGATGAAACTTTTGTGAAACAACACAATTGTAGAGACGGAGAACATATCAGTGACTGCCATGAGTTAGGAATGAGCGAGGAGTAGATATGCCTATAAAAGATGCAGACTCTTCTGATGATGGCAAAGTTAAGTATCTTGACTACAGTGTGGATTACATGAAGCCACATGGGAGAGAGAACTACATAGAACTACGTGTGCACGCGCACTCGCGCGCACGCACACCCACACACACACACACACTACACTTAACAAAGGAATGCATGTGTAAATGGTAAAATCTGAGTAAGGGCTAGGATGTACCAAGGTCAAATTTTCTGCTTTGATACTGTAGTAGAGTTATACACAATATTACCATGGCAGGAGGCTGTGTCAAGGGTCACAGAATCTCCCTATACATTTCTTTGCAATTTCCTGTGAATCTTTAGTTATTTCAAAATAGATCTTTTTTAAAGTAAATTGGAACCTTCGGTCCAGACGCTATACTATATAGACCCATTTGTACCCCGCTACTCCTCACTAGTGACAACTGTACACCCTAAAAATGGTGTAAGAGAAAAGACAGGTGGTAGTCTGAGTAGAGCTGAGAAGGGGAGCTGGTTTGGGAGAGCACGAGTAAAGGAGCAGCACTGTGGTAGGGAATGTTGGTGCCCCATCCAACAGTAGAGCACACAGACCTGGGGTTCCCCAACCCCTCACTCAGCAGAAGGCAGCCCATGTGGGCTCATTCCTCCCCCAGATGGAATGGCAGTCCCTTGATGATGTCAGGCAAACCTGAACCAAATAGCAAGGGGGATCCATTAGGAGTCTCACCAAAAATCAGCATCCTGGGAAAGTACCCTTCTTCTCATCCTGGTCTGAGATTCCCTCTTTTTGCCAAGTGGTACCCAGGTGGCAAATACTACTTAGTAAGAGAGACGAAGCAGCGCAGTCTGCAGAGCCACTTTGTCCCTTCAGGCCCCCAAACTCCCATCCTCCTCCCAGAGACAGTGGTTGGGGCAGGTGGGATGGGAAACAAGGACCAGTCTCAGCAAGCAGCCTGGAGGAGGAAGTTGCTCTGTTTTGTGGCCAAGCCAAGGTTTTCATCCCCACCAAAGACAAGGAGGAGGTGGGCAGAACTGAAAGGAGGACCCAAATAGATCAAGCCTCCTAATTCAAGAAACCTCAACAGTAAACCAGCCAACAAACCGAAAAACCCAAAAACACACACCCAACAACAAAAATAACAGCAATAAAAACAGTATGATTAACGAGTGGAGAAAATAAACGGGTATTTCACTGAAAAAGACATACAGATGGTAAATAAGAACCTGAAAAGGCACTCAACATTATTAGCCACCAGGGAAATGAAAATTAAAACCACAAGAAGAAATCACTGCACTCCTATCAGAATACCTGAAGTGAAAAAAAAAAAAACAAAAAAAAAAAAACAGGGACAACACCAAAAGCTTTCAAGGATGTAGTCAACCTGAATCACTCATATATTACCGGTAGGAATGTTAAGATCTTACAGTCACTCTGGAAAACAGTTTATTAGGTTCTTATTAAATGAAGCATGCAGCTATACCATAGGTTCCAGGAATTGTACCTTTGAACATTCATCCCAAGGAAAGGAAAACTTATGTTTCCACAAAAACTAAACAAAAGTAGGTTTATTCCTAGTAGGTCCAAGCTGGAGCCAACCCATATACCTTCAAAGGGTGAACAATTAGGGGCGCCTGGCTGGCTTAGTTGGCAGAGCATGCAACTCTTGATTTCGGGGCTGTGATTTTGAGCCCCACGCTGGGTGTAGAAATTACTTAAAAATAAAATCATTACCAAAAAAAAAAAAAAAAAAAGGTGAACAATTAATTCAACTATGGAAGACCAATAGTATGGAATACTACTCAGCTCTGAAAAGGAATGGAATAATTATACATAGAACAACTGGCTGAATTTCCAGGTAATGATGCCAAATGGAAAAAGTAAAGGTCCTGGAAAAATGAAGGGAATATTAGTTACACAACTGTTTATTAAACACCATTTTATAGTAATCCCAGCTCTGTGCCTGGCACTGTTGAGAGTCTTGGGAACCAGCAGGGAACAAAGTCCCTGACATCGAGGAGTATATATTCTAGTGCAGAGAGGCAGACAACCAATGTATGTACAAGGTGCCTGATATTGCAGATGTTGTGAAGGGAATTAAAAAAAAAAAAAGGCAGAGTAATGTGACATAGTTTAGAATAAAATCATTAGGTTGTATGTAGAAGATGGGACTGATGGGAGAGCTCTTGGGATTTTACTGTTATCTTGTAACTTATAAGACTTGTGAAGGGTGCCTGGGTGGCTCAGTCATTAAGCGTCTGCTTTCGGCTCAGGTCATGATCCCAGGGTCCTGGGATCGAGCCCCACATCGGGCTCGCTCCCTGCTCATGGGAAGGCTGCTTCTCCCTCTCCCACTCCCCCTGCTTGTGTTCCTGCTCTCACTCTCTCTCTCTGTCAAATAAATAAATAAAATCTTAAAAAAAAAAAAAAGACTTTTGTGAAAACCTGTCTGAATAATCAGGGATGGCTTGGGTCCTTGTTTCATTTCTTTGCATGGTATGGAGGACATCAGGCTATGAGGACTTTATCACAAATAAAAAGTGTTCTGTTTATGATTCCTATGTCCTCGTTTCTCTTGTGTTGAATCTACATCACCCTTTAGGCTTTCAAATCATTTCCCACCCCTTTCTCCACTTCTCTGTAAAACTAAAAAGAAAAGGATAACTGCTTTCCCTGGCACCATTTGCCTTGAACTCACCACTTAACATTTCTTGTCCCCTTCTATTTCCAACCAACTGAAGAAAGATGCAGCTGGCCACTGTTACGGTGGATTTCTTGTCTCTGTTCCCCAACCTTTCAGAGTGCAGCTTCCTCTTCCTGCTAAAGCTACTGCTCTCTATTCTGTTTTTCTGCATGAAATGTCACTTGATCTTCTGCAGTCTCCTGCTCCAGGAGATTTTTATTAATGTTGCTGAGATTATCAGAGGCCAATGATGTGAAAGGTGAAGACATTCTATTGATGTTCTCTTAACTAATATACATGCATCCCCTGGGGAAGATTTTTCTTATCAAATTGCTTCCCTGTGCCTTCAAAGGACAAATGGAATGAGCTGAAACAATTATTCAGGAGCTCCAGAACTTAAGAGCAACAACTGCTACTGATAATGAAGTAGGATTTTGTTCTGAAATATGTCACCATTAATCACGTTTCCTAGATAAGTTCTTGACTCTCTTCTTGGCCTTAATGGAAAGAGACAGTGAACAGGACACCAGAGATGGGAACGAGTAAGAGACATAACTCAGTGATTTAACAAATCAATGGAAGTTACTTTTGGATTTCAGCCTCTGAATATAGCAATGATGACTGATACCATGAAACAATTCATTTTTCTGATAATTACAAAGCCAAACAAGAGCCATGTCTCTCGTCTGCCATATTTGGAGCATTTTCTTTTTTTTCCTTCTAAGATTTTATTTATTTATTTGAGAGAGAGAGAGAGAGAGAGAATGAGAGAGAGAGAACACATGAGAGGGGGGAGGGTCAGAGGGAGAAGCAGACTCCCCTCCGAGCATGGAGCCTGATACCGGACTCGATCCTGAGACTCCAGGATCATGACCTGAGCCGAAGGCAGTTGCTTAACCAACTGAGCCACGCAGGTGCCCTTGGGGCATTTTCTTAAGCTCCATATATACAAACTTTTAAAAAGTAAAATAATGAGAAAAAAAAAATGTAAAGCAGTTCTAACCCGTTAATTATTTAGCTGTTCCAGATAAAGTGTTTGGGCGACCTGGAATTGCTTGCTTTCTCCACTTCATGTGACTAGAAATAACCAGTGCTCAGAGCCAGAAATCAGTCAGCCAGCATTCCCTGGCACTGAAGAACAGACCTATTCAGATGATGGTATATACTGCTTTTTTTTTTTTTTTTTTTTTTTAAAGATTTTATTTTAAATAGGTACTCTACTAGGTACTGGGCATGGAGCCAGACAGACAAGATCTCTGCTGCATGGAACTCATATTCTGGTGATGAGAAAAAACTATGCCAGTAAGTAACATGTAATTAAGAAGCTTTCAGATAAAGAGAAATATGGAGATAATAAAACAGGGTGTTACGACTGAGTGACTTTGCATGGAGTGGAAACAGGATATACAGTGTGTAAGGTCTCTAAGGGGGAGATACCTGAGATGTTAGGTTACTGAGCAGAAGGAGATGCCCATGGACAACTGTTAGGAAAATTCCTGGTAAAGGGGACAGAATGTGTGAACACCTTGCAATGGGAAGAAGTTCTGTGTGTTCCAGGATCACAAAGGCCAGAATAGCAGTGTCAAAGCAAAAATTGCCCTGGTCAGAGTTAAATAGGTAAGACAGACGTGATTCAAGGCCATGGCACATGACGAGAAAAGAGAGAAGATAAGAGAGACCACTAGGTGGTCTAAACTCAAATCCACTCAAAGGGCAGAAGAATTTTTTAAAAGCTGGGGTTGGGGAGTTGTACATCATCTGTGTTTGCTAATTGGCCTTACCCATGGTAACAATAAACTTTCAGCTATTTTCACAAGAGGAGGTAGTTTTACAACTTGGACGAAGCGCTCTTACCCTCCCACAGAAACTGAGAGAGAGCAATGGCATCTTCCTGGATTTTATTTCAAAGGAATAGCTTCAAGGTCCCCGAGAAAGGCCGTCCAGTTTTCAAACTAACGAGAGACATTTTAAAAAACTTACATCTCAAAGGATCAGAGAAGAATTCACAAGTTCTCTAAAGAAGCTGTTCTAGGAAAAGGGAGGTCAGGCCCTAGAGTGAGGAAGAAGGCTATTTAAAGTTTAGTCAAGCTGAGAAGAATGTGAAGCCATCTTGGTCAGTGGAGAACCAAGGGAAGAGTGAAATGAAAGGAGGATATACAGACAAGGGGACACCACGGAGTTCCATGGTAGTGACAGGAAGGTTGACTTCACTCCAAGTGCAGCCGGAAGTCACTGAAGGTATTAAGCAGGAGAAAATAATTATTCTTGGCAACTCTCATTTATACAGTAAAAGGAACTAACATGTATCAAGTACTTACAATGTGTACCACATGCATTATTTTATTTAATCCTTATAACCTTGATGTTACATTGAAAAGACAAGCCTGGGTAACTTTAGGAGTTGTGGGTTAATTATCTGGCCATCTAACTATTAGCCCCATTTTGGAGTTGAAAGGATGGAAGCTAGGAAATGTTAGGTAACTTGTCTGAAGTTACCAAGCTACTAACTGGCACCTCATTTCACCCGATACTTAATAATGAAGAATCCTGATGATTTCCACTTTCTATCAACATCACTTCACCAGTTCATTGGTGATCTCATCCAGCCTCACGACAAAATGTCATTTCTGTGAGGATTTTGAATGTTGACCTTCCAGCCCACATTCTCCCTCACAGCTGGGTGATGATAGCATGTGATGTAGATATAGTCCCTGAGAAAGAGAACAAAGTCTTTCAGGGGGAATTCTTCAAAGTCATTTCTATTCTTTTTTTTTTTTTTTTTTTTTTTTTTTAAAGATTTTATTTATTTATTTGAGACAGAGAGAATGAGAGAGACAGAGAGCACATGAGAGGGGGGAGGGTCCGAGGGAGAAGCAGGCTCCCCGCCGAGCAGGGAGAAGCAGGCTCCCCGCCGAGCAGGGAGCCCGATGCGGGACTCGATCCCGGGACTCCAGGATCATGACCTGAGCTGAAGGCAGTCGCTTAACCAACTGAGCCACCCAGGCGCCCAAAGTCATTTCTATTCTTATAAAGAGAGATCTATGAGGACAACTTTATGGACAACCTCATTCTTACTTTCACATTAGGTAAGGATGGGATGACCACTATTATGTGATCCTCGCCAGCACACGGAGGATAATAGACTAGAAAGATGGGGACACCCTGGGTCTTTGATGATTACTGAGCCAGTACAGCAATCCAGGATCACTGTTCAACCAATTTTTTTTATTATATAATGGAATATTAAATCATATTTAAGTCTCTTTTACTTGGTTAGTCTGTCAGTTATACTAAAAGCAACCTAGATTATAGGTTGTCATATGATTAATTAGACCCTGTGAACTAGCCAAACCAGCTTCCTTACTGTTTAATATTATGATTGCACAGTTTACTTACTGAAGCACATTCAAAGGAAGTCCAACTGCCGGTCATATCAAAAGCCCCTTCTAGAGGAAATAACTTCCGGGTGATTTTTTTTCCTATGTTAATTTAACACACTGACCATCTGTTCTATGCCAGAAAATATTCAAGGCTCTGGGGGATACAGCAGCTGTGTACTCAACAGGCAAACATGCCTGACCTCATGGAATTTACATTCTAGTAGAGGAAAACAGATCATGCATGGTTAGCACTTCTAGGGCTCACATATACACAATTCTCTTTCTAGCCAAACATATATTGGTACCCATAGCAGAAAGAGCCACATGACCAGTTCTGACCAAATCTTGCTAACACTTTGTGAGCACAACTGATACGTGCTCCTTCTGAGCCAAAACATTTCATTTTCAGTAGAAAAGACACTCTCTTCTCTTGTTTTCCATGCTTAAAGGAATATATTTTGAGATGGTTGTATCTCAAGAGGTCTGAGTTTCAAAGTCATCTCTCAGAGAACACTTATTCTGGAGAATCATCCTGATCCCTCAGTTCGCTGTGCATGAGAGACAAACTTTACCATGCTTGACCACTGAGACTTTACGGCTGATTTTGATTGTCTACCCTAACTTAACATGTTAGATGGTATATTTGACTTTAAGTCTCTTTTTTTAAATGTAATTTTCTCACATAAATGCAGCTTGTATAAGCATTTACAATTTTTTCTCAGCTACATTTAGAAGTTATCCTCTCTAAACAACATGTATCATTTCAGTTACAGTGTGTGATACACAGATACACAGAGTAAAATTATTACAAGCAAAGTCAGATTCTGATTCCTACCACTCATTCATCACAGCTTCCCTCTAAAATTCTTCTCTTCCATTGTAAAAATCACCAGGTATCAAATTTAAAAGTCCATACCTTTTTAAAAACAATCCAGGGCAATGGGGAAATATATTTTTTAAAAAGCTAGACTAATTAGTTCATATTTAGGATAGAAATTGGAATCAGATAGATGAACAGAGAATTCAGTCTATTTGCAGTAGAATGATGAGTGCATCCCCACCATATTTTTTCAGACAATCTCTGAATGTCCCAGGAAACTAAATGTCCGTCTGTCATCCCAGGAGATTACTGTGTTGTGAACAGTGTTCTTTTTCAGCTGTTTTCCAAAGTATTTGCTCTAGATTTTTTCTATTGCTATTTACCACTGTAGTCTTTCTGCAAAAATTCAAGTACCAAATTCATCATGTCATAATGTGTTTTTAAAATGGTTAGTAGATTAAGTCTCAATAAGACACATTTGATACTATCATTTTTCTTATGAACAGGATTTTTTTTTTTTTTTTTCAAAAAATGGATAAAAGTTCTCTCGGTGCTCTTCTAGAGTGTCCTCAATAGGATGTCCCTTTAGAAGACTATGGGCTGTGGCTTTATGGGCATAGGAACCATGCTTGCATCATCCACTGCTTTATCCTCAGGGCCCAGCTTAGTGTGTGCATATAGTAGGTATTCAATAAAACTGGTTATGTACTAGCCCATTTCAATTTCCCTTAAATGATTAATTGTATAAATACCACAATCAAGTTCATGTAGTAGTGCTCAATTAATGTGTTAAATGAAATAAAAAGATGAATTAAGGTATAAATTTATATCTGAATTGGAAGTCCTTTGTCATTAGTTTCATTTTACAGCATCCTAGGCCAATTTTCCAAAACTAATAGACTTCTAAAAAATACTAAAAATTTAAACAGAAAGCTCACTCCACATCTCTGGAAAGTTTAGGACATACAGTTGACCCTTAAACAATGCAAGTCTGAATTGCACAAATCCATTTATATGCATTTTTTTCCATCAATACAGCACCATACACAATTAATGTATTTTGTCTTCCATATACTTTCGTTAATAATCTTTTCTCTAGCTTACATTAATCATAATACAGCATATATACATACAAAATGTGTCCATCAATTGTTATGTCATTGGTAAGAGAAAAATGGACTATTAGACGTTAGATTTTGGAGGAGTCAAAAGTCATACACAGATTTTCTACTAGGCAAGAGGTCAGTGCATTCCCACCCCCTTTTTTGTTATTAAAATGTTCTTTATTAGGTTTTCAGCTGTTTATGATGTATTCAATTTCCATTGTCTTTGGATTTATTCTGCTTTTTCTTTGAGCTTTTTGGATCTGTGCATTACATTTTCAATTAAGTTTAAAAGATTTTTAAAATTTTTTTTTTCCTTTCCATTCTCCCTTTTTCCTTTTCTTTTTCAAGTCCAATTACATGTATGTTCAATCACTTAACAATGTTCCAGGATCATTGACACTATTTTGTGAGTTTTTTCTGCCAACATTTTCTTTTTTACTTTAACAATTTCTACTGCCCTATAAACTCACTGATCCTTTCTTCTTAATTTCATAATCTGCACTTAAACCCAATCACAGCATTTTCTTACTTCTAGGATTTCTGCTTGGTTCTCTTTTAGAATTTCTCTGTCTCTCTTAACATTCACATACATTTGTTTTTCATTTTAAGTAGACTCCACACACAGTGTGGAGCCCAACATGGGGTTTGAACTCATAACCCCGAGATCAAGACCTGAGAGGGGATCAAGACTTGAGATTAGATCAAGAGTAGGTTGCTTAACCAACTGAGCCACCCAGGTGCCCCACATACCTTACTTTAATATGGATATTGTTACATATTGTTATTTTGAAGTCTTACCCCAGATGTTGAAATTATTAGACAATCTGTGGATTTGCTTCTATTGATAGTTTATTTCTTCCATAGTCCACTGTTGACTTTTATTCTGTCTAGGAATTGTGTGCGTGCACACGCGTGTGCTACACATTATAAGTGATGCATTGTAGGTACTCCAGATTCATTTGAACCATGTGGAGTTTTGTTCCAGGAGATAATTAATGATAGATTACCTTTATCCTCTAACAAGCGTGGTATTAGGCTTTATTGGTGAAGGTCTGCTTTGGATTTTTCCTTAGTCCTAGAGCATAGACTTTAGTTTTATCATGTAGTTCTTAATCCTAAAACATGATCCTTTGGGGATTTTACTCAAAAGCCCAAGGTGTTTACTATTCTAACTCAAGGAGGATTGCACCTCAAACTCTTTCCAACCCCAGCAAACTGTTCAATTTTCATTTCTTTCACCCTTGTAATTTCTTAATTTCTTGAAGCCTTACCCCATTCATGTCCAATTTAGAAATCTATCAAAATTTTGAGAATATATATGCAGGTTTTGGAGCTTCCACCCTCTGTGACTTTTCTCTTTCACTGGATTCCTCTTTCAATTTTCAGCCATTCTTGCAACTAGGGAAAAACCATTTAAATGTGGAGTCCAACTATTATGTCCCTTTTCCCAAATATTTACTCAAATTTCTGCCAGCACAGTGTCACTCTGCTGTTTTTAAATAACTTATATACATCTTGACATTTATTATTAATAGCAGAAATATTAGTCTAAGTACACACCACCATTATTCAAATTAAGAAACTTTTATTAAAAATACCTGAGCAAAGTAAAAATAAAAGACACACACACCACAAATGAATAAGCATTAAATATAATCAAACCTCTCTATCCACCTACAAGCTTATAGGAAGAAAGGAAAATAAGAAAGCTATGAGGGAATAGGTAAATACATCATGTGCAACATTCTACATGACAAGTGATCTTTTTGCTCTAAGGTATCAGTGGCAAAGAAAGGGAATGAGAACCTATCAGATAAAACAGGCTAAAGACCATTAACAAGAAAATGTTGCAAATGGTCCCAGTTCACAGTTTGATTTTAAAACCTTTAAGAGAATATTTATGAGATAATTAGAGAAATTTTAACATGGACTGGAAATTAGATAATGTTAGGGAATTATTGTTATCTTTATACACAACAATGGCATGATGGTGATGTTAGCATAACTTTATCAGTTACAGACGTGTCCTGAAATATTTACTAGTAAAATGTCACATCTGTAATCTTTTAAAATTTAATAGGAAAGGGCTGCCTGGGTGGCTCAGTCGTTAAGCATCTGCCGTCTGCTCAGGTCATGATCCCAGGGTCCTGGGATCGAGTCCCGCATCGGGCTTGCTGTTTGGCCGGGAGCCTGCTTCTCCCTCCCACTCCCCCTGCTTGTGTTCCCTCTCTCGCTGTGTCTCTCTTTGTCAAATAAATAAATAATAATCCTTAAAAAATAAATAAGTAAAATAAAATTTAATAGGAAAAATAGGTGGGGACTGAAAAATATGAAATAGCATTGGAATCACATTTACATTTTTTATTAAACATAGTTCAAAATAACAACTATAGGAGAATTGGACTCAAGATACTTACTTCAGCCAGGAATAGTCAAAATGTGGTTTATGTGTCACTACTCCTGCATTCTGTGCCTACAGAAGACATTGGTAAACGATGAAGGCACTTTGACTACTCATCAAGATTAACTTTCTGAGCTAAACCATCTGGACAATTACAAAATAATGAATTGACAGTAATATGAAAGATAAAACATCTCCACGAATGTCCTTCTCTTCCATTTTATTTTCTTTCTTTATGAGCCAGCATTTTCTCTAACTCTTTCATGAGGTTTTTAATACGTATGCCTACAAGTCTACTAGAAAGGAGGAGGTTGTAAAAGACATTACTAGAACTCCCTGATATGCATTTCACTTAGGACCCACGGAAAATTCTGAGGCCTCACTGGAACCACAGAGACTTCATCGCTTCTTGGCCTTTTGGCTAAGATCAAGTGGAACCGCAGAGACTTTGGGTCAACAGGATAGAGCATTTTGTTGTATTATACCACTGACATTTGAAGTCTGTTGTTGTGACTTGCCTACAAGCCTAAATTAACTCAGTAAGGGGGCAGAAATGTCAATAATTCTAAGTATGGGATCATCAAAATGGGATGTTTTTGAATTGTACACCATAGCATGTTTTAGAATCAATGGCCCTTTATTAGGTGCTTATTATGTGTAATTCTGCTTATTGTTTTATAACAATTACCTTATGTTCGTTACATGAACTTATAAAAACTAAGAAGGTATTCCATTTTATACACAAGGAATGAAGCTCACAATTAATAATTTCCCCATGTTCATGTAGGTAGGAGTCAAGGAAGCCAGGATTTTACACTAGGTTTGTATAATGTGAAGTCTGTGCTCTGAACCACTCTACTGTAGGCTCTTTGAGGGTAACATGGGACCTTATATTCTTATCATACCTCCAGTGAACCTGATAAAAATATTAAGTCCATATTTTATTCAGCATGATTTAAATATAATGAATGAATACATTTTAATGCCAGAAGTAAAGGAGACAGTTTTAGGTAATAGACTGGGTGAGGGAATTCCACTAGTGAAAAGTTCTCTCTCTTCCCAGTTTAAAAATAATTCATAATAGGTTGGAAATTGCTGGTATAGTGTTACGTTGCTAAGTATGCCTTCTTTTCAAAGTATTTGCAGTTTCAACAAACTGTGTGTGTAAAGCTGAGGAAAGGATTTGGAATAGTAGGGAGAGACTCTACTCCAACTCATTACTTAGGCTGTTCAAAAATACTGGTTTGGTATTGTAAGTATTATATTAATAGAGTCATGGCTAGTATTTATGGAGCACTGATAATGAAGCAGGCAACATGATCAACACTTTTTATGTGTTAATTTATTTAAAACACAAGAACTAGAATAACAGTACTATTGTTATCAACATTTTACAGATAAGGAACACAGGACTCAGGAATGTTAACAGGACTTGCCCAAGGTTTTAGAGGAGTTAAGTGGTCCAAACACTGATCTAAGTCCAGAGTAGAGTATAAGTTCTTAACTACTACATACCTCTGTCTTCACTATGTCCCTTCTGCTTTTCTCTGCCTTCTAGATCAATAGCAAAAATGTTTTGTTAAAAAGAAAAATGCTTCTAGTAGAAGTTGGATTCTGGTAAAAACTATGAAAGATCTGGATTTTTTTCCTTCTTCAAAAGTTCTCCTTTTTGAAAAAGTCATTCCTTAGCATTTTCTCTTCAGCCAAAGTCATGACTTCTTCTGAAAACTATGTCTGAGCATTTCAATGGTGATGAGCAAATTTTAGTAATTAAGGTTTCCATATGATTTAGAGAATTTGGAACTCCCCGTATGAGCAGGTCAGCAAAGTCAAGACTTAAATTAACACTGACATTACCTTCCCACTTAACTTGAGCTTCAGCCAAGCCCTTTTTTAGCATCTGTTGTCCAATCCTGAATTCTAGAAAGATTAGTTGGAAGCAGGAATAAAAGATTTAAAAATAATACCTATGAATCATAACATCTTAGACTTAGAAAGCACTTTACATTATCATCTACTCCAACTTGCTCATTTGTAAATGATAAATCAAAGGATGTTTTGTGACCAAAATTTCAATAGCAAATTAACCTTTTTTTTTTCCCCTGATACACAGTCCAGGGCTCTTTCTACTTCCTCACAAAAGACGGATGGGAAGATGAGTTGTTTAAGGAGGAGCAAACTGAGAGGATGAAATAAATACATGAAGCTTCTTATCAGTAGAGGAGAAAAATAGGCAGCCAGCTTCAGTTTAAGCATTAGAGGATTTCAAATAGGAAAAAATTTTTTAAAAATCCAGTTGTGTGAGATGATTGAGTGCTAAAGAACAGCATGGTGAGTAAAGTTAGTAATACTGGATTACAGACTTAAAAATCTACTTAATATGGTTGACCTCAAGTATTATCATGCACACAGAATTTTAACTATGAGGTGATGGATATGTTAACTGGTTTGATTGTGATAATCCTATCACAATGTTTATGTGTACTAAGATATCATGTTATTCTTAAATACATACAACTTTTATTTGTCAATTATACCTTAATTAAGCTCTGGGGAAGAAAATACAAGTACACTCTGAGATACACACACACACAAAACCTCCTACTAAGAGTACTTAAATAAGGGAATAAATAAGGAAAAGAGTTCAAGAGTTTCTTTCTCTGTAAGCCTGGAAAATCAATGATTTTCACCAACAAAATGACATCCTTATAATCCCCACCACAGCCAAACAATATTCATTCCTTCCTTCATAAATGTTTACGTAGCACTTTTGACCTGCCTATCTGTTTTGTGAGTTTAAAGTTAACACCAAATAGATAGATGACTTCATGAAGCTTACATTTTAGTGAGGTTCTCCCTAAAAAAGATTGTAATTAAAAATACAAACTTAAAAGTATACTAATTAACAAAATAAATGCACTTCATGATGCTATGAAGGACATAAGAGGACAATGAGATAGTAAATGGGAGGTTCCAATATATAAGATGTCATCAAGGAAAGTCTCTTCAGCTAGATCTCATGTGCATATATAGGGTAAATAGGGACAGGGGCAGGAATAAAGCATTCTAAGAAGAAGGAACAGCAAATGCAAGCGAAGAACTGGCTTATATCGCTAAGGAGTATGGCTTCTTGGTCAGCTAACCAACAAAATGATTTTCCTCTGGACTCACCAAATCTTCACCCAGGTATTTCTATTTTCCTACTTTTATCTGCTTAGTTTCTAAATTTTCTTTTTTCCCCCCTGAATTTCTCCAGTGCTTTTAAGTAGATGACCATCTGGCCCAATTTAAAATCTCTAAGGGGACTCTAGTCTTTTAATAATCACCAGAGGTATTCTCTGCACACATTTAGTTCCAGCACTTCTATACTTAACCAGTCTCATTTCTGACACAGGGAAAGAACCAGCATCTCTAGGTGCATAGACAGATGGAAGAGAAATGTCTAATATCCTACCCCACAGAAAATCTCTTCTGTCGTTCCCTGACCACCATACCCATGGGACAACAAGAAAAAGGATTTCATGATCTGAGTACTATTTTGATAGAACACACTGCTTAGCATGGTTAGCATGTATTGTCAATATGTCAGCTTTGATTTTCTACTCTGACAAGCATTTCATTACTACGAATGAGCCTGTTCTAAGTACCATACAGATTACAAGTAAAAACCAAAATTATGGTTCCTTTCTTCCTTCAATATAATATTTTTTGCCTCTGTGAGGGTAGAAAATGGGTTTTATGCTATTCATAGAAACCTGTATTCTTCCTCCTTAGCACATATTTTAACTGTAATTAATAACCTTGTGCATATTTAATATCCTCCACTAAATGTTAAGTTCCTTATAAATAGGAGGCACGTTGGTCCTGCTTATCATTAAATGAATGTACATTTCACAGTGGGTAACAAATAGTAGGTGCCAATCAAATCTTTTGGATGTATAAATAAAGAAATTAAAGTCTGTGTCTTTGTGTCATTCACAATCTAGAAGGGTAGTTGTCTGTTTGGATTTGGAAGAGGCAAGACAAACTCATGAAATGTTTAGAAGGTGAAGCATTAACCATTCATTCAGCAAATGTTTGAGAAACTATGACGTGCTTGGCACCATACTGGGGATAGATTAGTGAGCAAACTTAGAAAAGGCCTTGGTTTTACTGAGCTGTCTGGTTGTGGAACCAGATGCTAGTTAAATAATCCCACAAATAGAAAAGCACATCTCAGACTAATGCCAAGAAGTTGCTGGACAGTGGCTCATTTAGATTTTAGGAGCTCTACACACAGGACTGCCAATAAAGGTGACAACAGCTGCCCACAGCCAAGCAATAAAAGCTTTGCTTTGTCTCCATATTATTAATAGCTTCCTCTCCATCCATGGCCACAGACAAGACAGCACCTGTTACCACATCCGATCCAGTTAGACACTCTTTCAGACTCCATAGCCAACCATCCTTTGGAATCTTCTTATCCAGCTCCCTTACTCCTGAAATCTGTCTTTTCACTTGCCCCCTTTGTTTGGATATCACAGTTGGACACTTGACTTGGTTTTGTTGGACGCTGTATCTTGTTGCCCTCCTCTGGGCCAGTATTCATCCATCCCAGCAACCAACCTATAGCTTAGAATCCCAATGACTGGTTTTTTTGTTTGTGCTAGAGGGAGACTGTGCCTTGTGTCATACTTTCCCACCTCTGTACCTGTATATGCTCCTCCAAACAGCTTCCATCCTTTCTCTCCAGCTTCTCTAAATTAAATCCAAACACTCCAGGTCTAGTTCAAGTCTGATCTCCCCCGGAGGTTTCTGATCACTACATTACTCCTATACTGTACATAGTTTTCTGTCACTTTAGAAGTAAAAGGGATAGTCTTAAAATGTAAATCATACACACACACCAAAAAAAAAGAAAAAAAAAAAACCAACTGTGAATCACTTCATACCACGCCCTGCTTAAAACTCTCTAGGGGCTTTCTTTTCTCCTGAAGATAAAACCCAAGGTCATTACCATGCCCTGCAAGGCCCTACTTGATCTGTCTCTACAGTTCTCTCTGATGACATCCAGTACTTTTCCACCACCCCACTCACAGAGCTTCTGCACACTGGCTTTCTTTGGGTTTCTAAAATATGTCAACCTCATTCCTACCCGGTGGCCCTGGCATTTGCAGTTCCCTTTTCCTATAGAACAGTCTCAGTATTCAGAACACAGCCCACCTGCCTACTTCAGGCCAATCTGTTATTACCTGCTCTGAGAGACCTCCCTTGAGCACCCACTCCCAAGTTACTTCTACTTTACCCTAGTCAGTCTCTATTAAATTGTCCTAACTTATTTTCTCATGGTTTTTAGCACACAAATTGTTCTGTTTACATATAGGTATAGAGACTCTTAAGTATCTCAACTTCCCAGGCAATCCTGATTACTGCCAAGTATGAACACATCTCAACTACAGCTGTCTACTTACTCCTTTCTTGGACATAGGTATCCACTGATACCTCAAGTTCTTTCTTCTGATGTCTGTTCAATCTTCCTGTAGCCCTCTCAGACACACCCCTCCCCTGTGTTTCCATGCATACTACATCCACGAGGAACATTTAAGTATTATATTCCTCAACAAAGTTGAGGGCTGTGGGCCACTCAATACTCCATCACTCCACTACTACAGCAACCAGCCAAACTATCTTTCACTTTCTGGATTTTCCAGAAGGAGTCAGACTCAAGGGTACAGTGTTCTCCAAACTAAGAAGAGATCTTATTAAACTCTGAATGGTCTCCTTAAAGTACCTGTTTCTTAATTTAAAAGGAAGAAGGAGGCAAACCCACCCTTCCCATGCTTAGGGTAGCACTCAAAGAATCCCAAATGCTCTCCAAAGAAATTTTGTTAGAAGACACTACATCCCAAAATTGCAAAGAAAGCAATATATATATTTGAGTAGAGTGAGAAAAGGACTAAAATGAAGCATGTATCTATTAAATGTATGCAGCTGATGAATCACTGAACATCAAAAACAAGATGTACTATATGTTGGCTGAGTGAATTTAAATAAAGAAAATATAGCGTATATACATGGTTCATGCATTCATTTTCAAAATTAACTTATTCTAGGACAAGTAACTATCAGTAATGTCAATTATGTAAATGACACTCAAGGCACAAGTTGTGATGAGCACTGGGTGTTTTACGTAACTAATGAATCATTGAACACTACATCAAAAGTGAATGATGTACTATACAGTGGCTAACTGAACATATTAAAAAAAATAAAAATTAAAAAAATTAAATCCATTTAAATACAAAAAAGTGATACAATTTCATGAGATATATCTAGAATCTATACCCTATGAAAGCAAGGCACTTGTCTGTCTCGTTCACCACTGTATCTTTTGAACCAAAAACAATAGCTAAGCACAGAGTATGTACTCAAAAAACATCAGGTGAGTGAACTGAATAAAAAACACTATGTGCCAGGCAACACTGATAAAAGCTTTACATTAAAACACACACTTCAAAGATAGTTCTTGTTCTTTGTTAGATGAAAGAACTGAAGTTCAAAGCAGTTAAGGGACTTGTCTAAGGTCATACATGACAGTGTCTAAGCTGGAATTCAAGTCTAGCCACTCTGACTACAGAACCCATAAATTTCTCTATCAGACTATCCATTACAAGCAAAGCTAATAGGTGTTGTATACTGCCAGTTTCGAAGGGCTGCAACTAAGCCTGATGCTTCTCATATTTCAATAAAAAGAACAAAACAGGACCCAGATAACTGTCATACTATGTACACAAAATACATGCTTAACAA
This sequence comes from Neomonachus schauinslandi, assembly GCF_002201575.2. Classification (NCBI taxonomy): domain Eukaryota; kingdom Metazoa; phylum Chordata; class Mammalia; order Carnivora; family Phocidae; genus Neomonachus; species Neomonachus schauinslandi. The sequence continues at coordinate 34,659,554 of NC_058409.1, read as the reverse complement.
GATATAGGTATGCTGTAGCAATTCAAGAGAAGGCACTATCAGGGGCACCTGGGTGGCTCAGTCATTAAGCATCTGCCTTCGGCTCAGGTCATGGTCCCAGGGTCCTGGGATCGAGCCCTGCACTGGGCTCCCTGCTCGGCGGGGAACCTGCTTCTCCCTCTCCCACTCCCCCTGCTTGTGTTCCTGCTCTTGTTGTCTCTCTGTCAAATAAATAAATAAAATCTTTAAAAAAAGAGAAGGCACTATCAAACTTTACTGAGCAAGATGCACTACCAGAAGGTTCTTCAAGGTGATGGCTTCTCAGATGAGTTTGAAGAGAAGTTTTTATTTTAATAGTTGTAAATAGGGAACAATGCACTCTAGGAGAATGAAAGGGTGGGGTTGTAGTAGAAACAGAAAGAAGAGAATCTAAGAAGCTAAATCTATCAGTTTTAGTAGCTCATCAGATATGGTATATAAAGAGAAAGAAGGACTATTGATAATAAAGATTTAAGAACTTCAAACTAAAATAAAGACAAAGAAAAAAAACAAACCGACAAACACAAAGAAGAGGTCATTACCATTAAGAGGACAAATAAAAGGTGCCTGGGTGGCGCAGTTGGTTAAGCGACTGCCTTCGGCTCAGGTCATGATCCTGGAGTCCCTGGATCGAGTCCCGCATCAGGCTCCCTGCTCGGCAGGGAGTCTGCTTCTCCCTCTGACCCTCCCCCTTCTCATGTGCTCTCTCATTCTCTCTCTCTCAAATCAATAAATAAAATCTTAAAAAAAAAAAAAAACCTGATTGTGATTTGGAACCAAAACTAAAGGCAATGACAAGAGTCTATAGGATCGATACATACGCCAAAAAATTAGCTAGATTCTGAGGACTGCTAGTGGACTTCAAAAATTTGTGGTGGACCCAAACAGCATCTTTCAAGAGATGAAACTCTGCTCTGGAAAGTGGGGAAATAGATAATAGAAAAGCCTAATAAACCTATTAATATAATTAATATGCATCTATTATTAGCTTTTCAGAGAAAGCAAAAAATGATAACAGGTCCAAAATAGTCATTGTGGTTTCTGGTAGGTCATTACCATCTCTGGGCTCTTCATTATAGTATTTGGCAAGTATACAAGACCAAGCTTAGCTTCTTGGTATCTGGTTGCCTGAAGGTTATGCACAGCCATGCCCCTTTACATGTAGCTACAGGAGAAAATCCCCATAGGAGGGGTTGAGAATTGTCTGTCCTACCTGTGGACAATGTGGAACAGACAGAGGAAAAGCTAGGAGCAATAACATATATTTAACATTTTAATTTTCACACAATACTGATTTCCAGTATCATTCACAACAGTATAGTTAAAAATCATGAGGCATTTGAGCTTCCATATATCTTTCTCTATTCATCACTTGAGATGTGCTTCTAGGTCTTTATTCTTTTTCCAGAATACTGAACAGGGATTTATTCCTTAAAGTGCTTGAGTCATTTGAATTTGTCAAACCATGGAAAGATCTCTGCGTCACCAAGGACACAACAAAATGGTAAGTATGGCCTGACTGTGTTTTAGGATTCACCTCAGGGTCTCTGGTTCCAGAAATAAAATGTCTGTGGTGCTCAGTAGCCAGCTCCAAACTTAACTGTTCAAATGGGAGCAGCTACCCTTCCCCCAATTAAGAGGAGATCTCAGCATGTTTACAGTTGTTTTAAGGGATAAAAGTAGAAACTTTGGGGATTTTCATGGCATTCTTGGCCTGTTCTTTGGCAGTCAGTGACATCTGTCTAGTACCTCACATTAGGTCTATGAGAGCAACAAGAATGCATGGCGTAAAAGCTGACCCCAAGGTTGACAGGTCCCCTACCCTACTTCTGCCACATGAGAGAGATGGAGTGGAGAGAGAAAAACCCAGCAATCAGAGAACGCAAGTCCCAGTTCCATATCTGCAAGGTGGGAATGATGGGTTTTATTCTGCCTATTTCCTGGGGCTGTTCTGGGAATTAAAAAGTTGACAGAGGATACAAAACTGCAATAAACAGAAGAGTTGTATCTGCCCACCTATTCTTTTCACTTATCCGTTCAACAAATATTTACTGAGTATAAGTTTGTGTTAGGCACCATCCTATTCTCGGGGTACGCACTGATGGGTAAAACAGAAATCGTCCCTGTCCTTACAGACCTGTCCACCTACTGGTCTATCTACACGAGGTATCAGAATTGGTATTGTCATGCACAGACTTCATCCTAACCTAAGAATCCAACATATGGATAGCTGTATGTGTATATATACATGTGTATGTATATTTTAAGCTCTGACACAATGTATGTATGTATGGACATATGTGTGTGTACAGGCGTATGTATTTTTTTGAGTTCTGATCAGGGGTTATTCACTTGGGAAGTAAGATTAGAAATGGAGTCTAGCGGGTATTATGCTGAGCGAAATAAGTCAATGAGAGAAAGACAAGTATCATATGACCTCACTGATAGGAGGAATTCTTAATCTCAGGAAACAAACCGAGGGTTGCTGGAGTGGTGGGGGGTGGGAGGGATGGGGTGGCTGGGTGATAGACACTGGGGAGGGTATGTGCTACGGTGAGCGCTGTGAATTGTGTAAGACTGTTGAATCTCAGATCTGTACCTCTGAAACAAATAATACATTATATGTTAAAAAAAGAAGAAGAAGAAGATAGCAGGAGGGGAAGAATGAAGAGGGGGAGTCAGAGGGGGAGATGAACCATGAGAGACAATGAACTCTGAAAAACAAACTGAGGGTTCTAGAGGGAGTGGGAGGATGGGTTAGCCCGGTGATGGGTATTAAAGAGGGCACGTCCTGCATGGAGCACTGGGTGTTATACGCAAACAATGAATCATGGAACACTACATCAAAAACTAATGATGTAATGTATGGTAATTAACATAATAAAATAAAATTTAAAAAAAGAAACGGAGTCTGGGCGCCTGGGTGGCTCAGTCGGTTGAGCGACTGCCTTCGGCTCAGGTCATGATCCCGGAGTCCCGGGATCGAGTCCCGCATCGGGCTCCCTGCTCGGCGGGGAGCCTGCTTCTCCCTCTGACCCTCCCCCCTCTCATGTGCTCTCTCTCTCATTCTCTCTCTCAAATAAATAAATAAAATCTTAAAAAAAAAAAACCTTTAAAAAAAAAAAAAAAGAAAAGAAAAAAGAAACGGAGTCAAGTAGACCAGTATCTGTAAGCAGGCTCTATCACTTACTAGCTGTCAGCTGGGCAATTTACCCCGTTTCTACGATCCTTAGGAATCTCTCTATGTACAGTCAGGGTAACAATAGTTGCTCCATCTTAGCGCTGCTAGAATTTAAAGAATTAAATCTTATTAAGCATTTCTGAAACAGCCGGCACACCTAGAATCCTCTATAAATTATGGCTGAAACCTTTCACTTGGAGATGCTCTTTTTTCCATGCAGCTTCTGGAGATAGATGGTCAGTCCTCCCACTATCTTGGTGAAGCTTGTCACTGAGGGCGACTTTGAGCAATTTCTAAATAATTCACGTGGCCAGAAGCAGGCCCAGACATGGGCACAGGGACCTACTGCTGCCTGCCCGAGTTTATTGCATTCCTATGCACGATTCTGAAGCCCTGATGCCCCCATAAATAACTCAGAGCATGGGGAAGCTACCTCCCCTCGAAGCTACCCTGCCAGTTTCCTGGGAGCCCGTGACCCCAGCTGCAGCCGGAAATGGAGGCAAACGAGTCAAACCCCACCGCAGGGAAAATCCTTGGGAAATGTGGCTGTTCTACTTCCAAAGGAACTAACAAAGGAGCTTCCAAAGCAGCTAACCTTCCATAGGCCCAGCTTCCAGGACCCTGAGTGGGAAAGAGAAATCTGGTCAGCAGCTCCCTGCCCCAGGAGCCTACCTAAGAGGCGATGGATAGAACCCCCATGCCTCACGAGAGCCAGCAAAGGGCCCTCCAGTTGCCGAGGGCCTTCGCGCTGCCGTGCAACCTCCCACCTCAGAGGGCCAATTAGGAAAGGCACCCCGAGTCTGGTTGAGGAAAGATCACTAAAGTGAGTCTGCCAGTGTCAAGGGCTGCTTCCTCAGGGTCTCACTGTGTGCGCCGCACTCTGTCAGCTCCTGCTAGTTGAAAGTAATTGAAGCAGGTGCCACATTAATATTTATCATTCCTCCTTTAAACAGCATTTGATCTGTGTGAAATGCCACGCACAGAAACTTTCTCATGAGCTCATTCCCCAGTGTCCTACTTCTCAGGGACACCCGCTACCTAAAAATTGGAGGCTAGATTTTCTAGTTCATTAGCAGAGGACTTGCTAATTGTGACCTACCACGATGCATTTGATCAAATACCCTTTTCTCAGAGATCTGTTTGCAGTTCTTTTCTGCGGAATCTCAACTACCTTCCAGGTGAAAGGGTATTCGCTTCATAGGGTTACTGTAACGAAGTACCACAAACAGGGTGGCTTAAAATAGGAATTTATTATCTCAAAGTTCTGGAAGACTGACGTCCAAAATTAAGGGGGTCTACAGGGTTGGTTCCTTCGGGGGAAGAAGGTGTTTCATGCCTCCACCCTAGCTTTTGGTACTTACCAGCAATTCTTGGTGCTCTTTGGCTTGTATCATCCTCAAGTCCAATCTCTGCCTCCACTTGCACATGGCTTTCTTTCCTGTAGGGCCTTTTTGTATCTTGAGATCACCCTCTTTTTCTCTATGTATGGACACCAGTTATTAGATTTAGGACCCACCTGAATCCAATATAGCCTCATCTTAATTTTATTACATTTTGAAAGACTATTTCCAAATAAAGTCACCTTCACAGGTCTGGGGAGATAGAACTTCAATGTATTGTTTTGGGGAACACAATTCAAACCACCACAGGGTAGAAGTAAAGAAGATTAGCCAGAGATCCATTCGATACTTAGGTTTCTTTGGAAGGTCTCCTGGTGTTACATACAGGGAGTATGTAGGAGAGCTAGCACCAGAATTCAGGGTCATGAATGCATACTCAGTGACCACAGAAGGTCCTAGGATAATGACACAGTAAATTCTCATTATTCAGGGTAGTTAATGTTTTCTCAAATAGTTACAAATCTAGAACCAGCAAATATTAAACCATTTCTCCTAGGAGAAATACAGGATTAGGTTCTTGTGAGCCCCTGGTCACACCATTTTTATCCACTATATGTAACCTTGTTTTGTATGTCTTTGTTTAAAGAAACCTTATTTCATGCATACTGCTAATTCACTAACACTGAACCCATAGCCAACAACAGTGTAACCCATAACTGAATGAGGCTTTTCTAACACATGGCATTTTTCTCAATAAGGCACATCACAGCCTTCTTGAAATGAGGAACACTAGACAACACTGCGCTTGGGGTCCAATTTATTTTTTAATTTTTTTTAAGATTATTTATTTGAGAGAGCTAGGGAGAGAGAAAGCACAAGCAGGGGGGAGGAAGAGAGGAAGAGGGAAAAGCAGACTCCCCCCTGAGCAGGGAGCTGGGGGGCTAGATAGGGGCTCGATCCCAGGACCCTGAGATCATAACCTGAGCCAAAGGCAAACGCTTAACTGACTGAGTCACCCACCACCCCTGGGGTCCATTTTAAACAGCAACATAGTAAAAAGAGCAAAACTGTGGGGGGAAAATAGCACTATGCTCAAAAAGGACTTGTGTATAGGATGAGAGCTAAAACATAACTTCCCACTTTTTGTTGTTGTTTTAGAAATTATTTTTTTAACAAATACATATTTGAATTACAGTGTGATTGGTTTCTTAATGTTACTTTAATGATTTATTTGAGAGAGCATGCACGCAGGGGAAGGGGCAGAAGTACGGAAAGAGAATCTCCAGCAGACTTCCCATTGAGTGCAGAGCATGACAAGGGGCTCGATCTCATGACCCTGAGATCATGACCTGAGCCAAAATCAAGAGTCAGATGCTTAACCCACTGAGGCACCGAGACACCCCTATTAATGTTACTTGAAATGAAATACGATCTTAAAATTTTCTCAGTCTTACATTACAAAGTGGTTAGTGTTTATAGATAAACCCCATGAACAAAAGATCTTTAGGGTTCTCAGTAACTGGGGACCTGAGGCAAAAACATTTAAGAACCACTGACACAGGGGAAAGAAAAGTGATCCTAGATAAGCAACTGCACTCCCCAATATCAGGTTCTTCTTTCAAAAAATGAGAATAATCCTAAATGCTCACAGGGTCACTAGAAGGAGAAAGTGTGCTGAGGTGTGTGGAGGTACTGTGCAAACTTCACAATACTCACAAAGGTTATTTCCTTACTATTCATGACAACAACAATTTAGACTAAAATTTCATTAACTATGCCAGTAATAACTACTTTCCTGTCATAAAAATGAATACATGGATTTAAATCATCAAGTAAAACATTTTTATCTCATCCCCAAGGCAGGTTCATTTTTGGGGTTTTCATTACTTTTTTAAGTCTTTAAACTTCAGAAATTCTGATCACAGGTAAGACTCATTTGTAAAATTATTTCCTAATCACGTTTTTGGAGTACATGTAGCTACTGCAGCAAAACTCTGGAAAAGATTTGCAGTGGCATAAAAGCAAGGAGTAATGATATGGTTGCATGAACCATCTAGGAGAGCCAAACTACAACACCGAGGTAAGACTCACTGACCACCCACTTCCTGAGGATAGGAGCAAATAATGTTAGTGTGGCAAACAATAGCAACTTCCTCATCTAATGCCTCACCTAAAGCAGGAATCTAAGAATCTGACAATTTCTCCAGTCTCTGTTTAAATACTTCCAGAAGTTGGAGACTTACCACCTCATAAAGCAGTTCATTTTATGTATTACAATTTTTTTTTCATTATGCCTATCTGATTATTTAAAAAAGCGAAGGACCTTCTTGAGTTTTAACAAGTTCCCAAGTGAGGTTGCTGCTGCTGGTCAGACAACAGCCTTCGAGAACCATGGATCCAGGAGTCTAACCACAGTTCCTCACACAACTTACATGGTGTGCATGTTCTGACTTGTATCCAGCTGACTTTCAACAGTGCCCATTGACAGTTCTGAGATGGTCTACATGGCAAACTCTCAGTAACTGCTTCTTAAAAGAAGAGCAGTGGTGTGAATAATCCACTACCATGGATAATCCAAAAGCCTTTTCAGCTTGCTTTTGGAAGGTGTGCAAGTCGGATTTTAATTTTTCAGGATCACTGGATTTGCCTTCTAATAGGTTTTGCTGAGGCCAATGTGAAAATTGAGTGACTGTTTCCTGGGTAAACACATGCTTTCCCCAGAGCGGGGGCAAGCCAGCTAAGCCTAGCATGCTAGCCATGAAGACAAAACTGGCATCCATAACCCACAAGGCAGACCACCTCTGTAGAGCATAACTGAGAGCTGAATCCACACAGAACACTTTTAAAATTGTAGTTACTAAAAGTATGTATGAGAATTGGGAAGTTTGGGGGAAAACTCATCATTTGTTCTATATGGTCCCCAAAATAATTAAACTCAAGCAACGTATGGCATCCAAACTCTTTCCTTTGTACCCTGTGTCCAACCACTCAAGAAACAAACAAAAACCATGAAAACCTGTGTGTGTGTTTGTGTGGGTGTGTGTTTTACCTTAGGGAGGTTATAAAAGAAAACCACCACCCAAAAGCTCATAAATCCCACTGTTGTAACTGATAAAGTTCAAGCATGTGGTTAGAGGTAGCTGTCATCTATAAAAGTAGTTTCCAGTAGTTGACTTGTGGATAACCTGTATCACAACCAACTGAGAACTTATTAAATACAGATTCCTTCCCCTGCAACTCGTCCCTGAAATTCTGTACGGTCTCTGTCTGCTCCCCTCTGACAACCTAGGTTTCCTCTTCCATCTCAGGGTCTCAAATGATACACAGAATCAATCAGCTACTCCTAAACCAACGTGTGAATATTTGGGGGAAAATGGTTATTTAGAGGCTCTGTAAATAAAGTCTTATTCTCACAGAAATGCAAAATAACGCCAGAAAGAGGGGAAATGTTAACACTACCTACCATTTTTTTAGTTCTTATCAGAGATCAGATACTGTGTTAAATGCCACACACAATTATTGTACTTAATCCTCACAAAATGTGACCAAGTGGGTCTTTTTCTTGGCCTCACTCCGCAGGTGAGAATACTGTGTGTCCCCAGATCACACAGAGTGGCACATCTACCACTAGAATCCCCTTTGCCGGACTGAAAGCCCCTTCTTTCAACCACTGTGCAATATCATCCCCCAAATAAACATACGCCAATTACAATATCTCTTTAAGAAAAATGCCTCCTTGCAAATCATCATGTGTACAACAATCTGTTATGCGTTACTTACATAGTAAGATCTTCTGGCCACTGGTGTCAGCCACGCTAACTGTGACCAACTGGACTTCACTTGCCACAGACACAGTTCTAGGGCTTTACATTACACCTGTGCTCTGTATATTGCTCCTCTCTTTCCTCAGGTCTTTCTCTTGGAAAGGAAGGTAATGGATACTGCTCGAAAGTAGGAAGGCACTAATGCCCCATGGAGGAAACCTTGGGACAATGGAAATCTGGGGGGGAGCAAATAAATGGCTTCCTTCTTCCCTTGCAGGAACTGTCCTGAGAAGCAATCTATAAACTTCTGTGAAGACAGCCTTGTAAGTTGGAACGATCAATCCCACTTGATACTAAGCAGTTGCTCACTTGGTAATATGGTTTATATTGGCTCATTGGTCCTTGTTCCTTCCCTGCCTCATACCCCTTTCTCCTTCAGTGTGGCTCTCTGGGACTGTACCCACTTCATGGCTCGGCTTTCTAGAATCTCCGGCTAGGACAACTGGCAACTTGCCAGCTCCAAAGTACATGCAAGTAACAGTGATACTTTCAGCCCTTGTAAGGGGTGGAGCAAACGAGGAAGAAGAAAACTAGGGAACCACCTAACTATGAGATAGTTTTAAAGAAGACAATACAGGGCGCCTGGGTGGCTCAGTTGGTTAAGCGACTGCCTTCGGCTCAGGTCATGATCCTGGAGTCCCTGGATCGAGTCCCACATCGGGCTCCCTGCTCGGCGGGGAGTCTGCTTCTCCCTCTGACCCTCCTCCCTCTCATGCTCTCTCTCATTCTCTCTGTCTCAAATAAATAAAATCTTAAAAAAAAAAAAAAAAAGACAATACACAGTTTCTGGAAAAAGCCTTCCCCTGCTCTCAGCCATGCAATACGAACATTGCCACAGCTTTGTGAGCAAGAAAAGGCATAATGGCAAGTGGGCAAATAATGAATGGTTTGTCTTTCTTTTCCTACAGGAAGATCTTGCTCTTGGTCTGCCTCCAATGTTACACGGAACTCACTGCCCTGGGATCGAGTCTACAGAAGCCAAGCCTTGTTACAGACCCTCCCCAGGAAACGGGAAAAATAAGCCTCCTGGAACTGACATCAGAAACTAGAATGTCCCTTTCAGGCCTCACTCTAAGGGGATTGAAAAATCATGGCTATTTCCCCAGAAATGAACCAGTCTGGGGAAGGTGTGGCTGCAAGCCAGAGTGAGAATTGAGCAGGTGTCCCTCAGGAGACGGGTTCCCAGCACCTTCTCCAAGCGAACAAAATTAACATGTGTTTCCTACTTTTCTATTCTAGGAGAATGTGCCCAACGGACCCAGAAAAACAGAAAATAAAAATGAAAAGAGTTATTTTAGAAATCCTTAGAAAGCATGTATCTATATACACTGAATGAAATACAGAGCTAAAACATGTGTCTGAATAATACAAACTCCAAATATGTTGGCCTTAAATGAGTTTTCAGATGTGAACACACTAGGCAGTTGTGGTCTTTGTTACATGTTCCCACGCTTCATGCATTGACAGCATATGAAAATTCGCCAGAGTTCTCCAGGATCACAATGACCTAAATGCTGACTCAGGATCAGATACATGAGCCGTTGCTAACAGGATTATGCCACAGATAGAATAATGCAAACCCAGGTGTGTCTGTGTGTGTGGCTATGTTCACGTGTGTGCCCATCCAAACTCAATACTTATTTTCTAAATGGATGAGTAACATGTTTAAACGTAGTTAGTGCCCTATTAGGATATAAAGATTCAGGAAATATATACGAAGTTTTGATAACACGGCAAGTCCGATGCTGGCATTGCCTTAGAGGAATATCAAAAGGTGCATAAGACCTAATCCCAACATTAAATGAAATCACAGTGGCAGGAGGTTATGGTGATTGGCACGGTTACACTAATTGAGTATTTAAGGATCTCACTTAAGAAAAAAGCAAGAGGTACAAAGAGTGGACAGCCAAGGGTTAACACTTGGCAGCATTTGAATTCCTGGATCCACTTGTTCCCATCACTTGGTTGCTTACCCGCCTTTTTTTTGTGATGTGTTTTATTCAACCCTTCCCAGAATTCTGTGAGTTAACAAATTCTCTTCTTGGACTGAACTTAAGTTTGTTCCTCTCATGCATAACGCAAAATAACTTATCCTATTACAGCATCCAATGAGAACACAGACCAAAAAGCCACTTTAAAAGCATCAAGTCATCTATGAAAGTACACGCTTCTTTTATTAAGACTCCTCTTTGTGACCAACTTGGACCCTCACTCACGGTCTAACTCACCGGGTCCCGGCCTCATCCACTGGGGAGAGCCCACGTGCCGCCCCGGTGTGCATGTGTACCATCAGGCAACCGCAGGACAGCACCCCCTGCTCCCACACAAACCAGCTCCAGCTGTATTTTCAGGGCCATCACTTTGGGCTGAGCCAAGAGGGCTGCTTTCACTCTACGAAGACGTACCAACAGCCGCCATCCTGCCGTCTCTTGCCTGACAACTTTCTGGGAGGCCAGGCATCAGTTTTGGAATGAGAAGGTTTCTCTTCTATCCTTCAAAAATGAGGAAGGCCTGGACAGGAGAGGTCTATGGCTACTTAAAGGGGTCATCTTAGATTAAGGATTTGGAAACTCATGATTTATGGAGGGAGGGCTTTGTTAGACATCTCATCAATTCCCATAGGTCAGGGCCCTTGGATGCCATTCCAACTTTGCTGCTCATGTCACAGCACAATTAATGAATATTTAAGCCCGGTTTGCTTCTGATGACTAAGTGATATTCTCTGGCCTCTGATCATCTAAAATCGTATTATCCCCACTGCCACCCGGAATCTCAGTTCCATACCAACATGTCCTACTGTCAGTTCTGACCTACACGGACAGCCCCCACTGAGCTTCTCAAGGACTCTGTAAGGCTGGTACTCTTCTCCTTGCTGTGTTAGTTATCCCCTTACTAAATGGAGTGTGCTAGGGCCCTCAGAAAATACAGCTAGCTGGTGGGTTTTCTGTTCTCTTACAGTAGACCCATTCCAGCATGCCACTTCTGAGCCTTCTGACGCCTTCCTCCCATATCAGTCATGGAAGTTCTGCCATCTCTTTGTCACTTAATGTGGGACCAATTTATTCAAGCTTCTAAGCCTTATCCCAGAAACCTGCTAGGCCCAGCTTCCAAAGTCCTGCCACAGTGTCGATCAGGTGATACAGGAGAGAGCCCCCTATCAGCAAGCTCTCCTTATTCAATTTATTATGCTCTCCACCTTGATTCTGCACCCTCAAACTCCAACTCTGCACTTCCAGTTAATGCATGATAGTCAAGTCATGTGGCCCCTTTGGCATATAATTCCTAGGACACCTTAGAGCAGCTATTCCTGCCATCTGTCCCTCATCACTGGTCTGGTAACCAGGAGAGGAAGAGCAGGAAGCAGATTCTGAAGACCAACATTGTTTTATGAAGCACCTGCCTCATTTGAGATTTCTCTATAACTTCAAGCAAAAGGTATGGGGTAGATGGATGGGATGGGCTCGGCTCCATCTTCCAACAAGGGAAAGAGACCCTTCTGCAGGCTCAGAGGGGTCAGGTGCACCTGCAAGTTAAAGTTGCTCAAGTAGGTCTACCCAGTTATCTTCATCCCCACTCCAGGACCACACTTTACTGGCTGTAATTTGACATGGGAGCCTTACACAGGCTCGGAATCAGCTTTCTCCAAAGTTTTGCCAATCTCCCACTTACAGTATCTGGTTATGTCCTCCAGCAGCAGGTGATAAAGTTCTCTTTAAAAGTTGCAGAGGAGGCCCTTTGACCTTCATGCTTTAGTTGAATTTGGTTATTGATTATCCCGAGCTTGCCCACTCTTCTCTTCAAAATATCAAGGGCAGACAGCACAACATCATTATAATCAGGATCTTCCTAGATCTTTCAAATGCTTGGGATTAGTGCACGAGTTGGGGCATCCCTTCCACTTGTATCCTCTATGGGTGCACTGCAGGCCACAGCCTCGGCTTAGCATATGCACTACAACTTCCTGCTAGCAGTTGCTGCTAAGTCCATCTGCCATTGGTTACAGTGTCTTCATGACCAACTGATGGCGAGAGATCCACCTCCAGAAATCCATCCTAGCAGGCTGCTTCCTAGGACCACTCCTGGTACCAAATCTCATGGGTGGGTTTCTTGCCAGCACAAATTAAGAAAGAGCTTAATTACTGTATTAATTACAGTAATTAAGGGCTGTATGAAGGGAGTACCCTCTGGGTTTTCTTCTTTCTGGGATCACATGCTTATGTAGTACTGCTTCTCTACGGATATCAACTGAATTGTCCCCTCCTCCACCATTCTCTCTCTCTCTCTCAATGCAAACTCCCCGTATTCCTATGTGTACACAGCCAAGAAAGACAGTCAAAATCAGTTTAAATCTCTCTTCAAATAAACCAGCAGTTATTATGTAGCATGATTTCTAATTCCAAATTCTAGGCAAAAAAAAAAAAAAATCTTATTTATCTAGCCAAGGTAAAAGCTCATCAGCTTGGCCACAGTGGTTAAGAGGATAATGTGACATAGAAAAGACTGGACTCTTCGGGCCTATTCCTGTGGCAGCAACTCACTGAGGGAAGAGAAAAGGTTAAGCAGATACTGCAAACTTTTCTATTAGACCTTCCTTCTCTTGACAGAGCCCAACTAGCTTACTGACATGGATATTACCACAATTTACAGAATCAAATATACCAATATTTTCTGATAAAATATTTCTCTGGTTTCAGTAAGACATATGAGAAATACCACAACCTTGTTTCAAGACCAGTAGAATGGAAGTTCCACGAGTGTAGGAATTTTATCTACTTTGTTCAGTAATGTATTGCCAGCACTTAGAAAACGCTCTATATCATAGTGAGTTTTCAGTCCATTTCTTAAGTGAATGAGTTAAGAAATGTCTGACGTTAGAAATATCTGTTTTCAAGTCCCAAGTCCATGCATTGGATTCTGGCTGTTTTCTTGTGTATAAAACGAGGGCTAATAACAACATCGACTTTACAGGGTTATTTTGAAGGTCAAGTGAATATTGACACTATCATGAACCCCAGCTCTGAGAGTACAGGAAGTGTTCAGTAAATAAGAGCGATTATTCAGAGAGTCATGCCAGGACACCGTAAGGCGACTGCAACGAAAACAAGCCAGAGAATGCAGAGTAAGTAATACTTTCCCAAGAGAAAGATGCGTCTTCCTTTTTGGGTGAATTGAGATAAAAATACAGATAAGCAATTAGAGCAGAACCAAAGGCAGTCATCCCTGTTAAAGCAGATCCCTTCAATTGGTCACAAAAGAAAAAATAACTAGAAACAACTGCAGCTGCAACCAGGAAGCTTCTAGCATGCCCTGATGGAGCTGCCTCTTGAGAGCCAGTGCCCTGAGCCCCACCTTCTCCACAAAACTCTTACACCTTCCTGTAGGAGTCATTTGAGCAAAGTGAAAGGTACCATAGATGCCTTGTCTACAGAGGCCTTCCGTATACAGGAAGGAGTCTAATTCTGAGCTAATTGCTTCTGGAATGAAGGCTGTGTCTCTTTTCACCAACCCCCCCTTTTTTTTTTTCTTTTCTCCCCACCCCTTGCAAACAGCACAGATGGGGAAGAGAGAAGCAGAGGATTCAAACTGGTACATTACGTGGGCACAAACAAGTTGGGGAAAAACATCTTTGCATGGTGAGAAAAATTCCACTCCTTTCTTGGACAATTTCTAAAGTATTGGAAACCATGGCAACTAATATAAATGTAGCCAGTGCATTGTACATTCTCAGTCTGAAACAATAAAAAACAATCTGTTAAAAAAAATTAAAAATAAACATAATTTGGACAACAGACTCCAAAAAACTTCTTATTCCTTTTGATGAAAACTTATGAAAATCAGACATTTTGAAAGAGAAAAAGTTATTTAGATTAAGTTCCTCTAAATATATATACACATATTTCTACATATGTGTATATGTATTAATACACATATATTACATATGCATTATATAGTATGCATACATATTATGTAGTATATACTAATGTGTATATATAATGTAGTATACAGCAATGCATATGTATTATACATTTTTATTGCATTGTTTTATATATTGTATATTATACATTACATATTACATACGCATGTGTATATATTATATATGCCCCCCCCAAGGCTAAGTACATTCATGGAACATAGTAATGAATAATTACAATTATAAATAAATAAATATAAGTGTGTTAATATATGTAATATGCAATTAGGATCATTTGACAATACTGTTTTAGGAAAAAACTTGGCACTGAGAATATAGTGATGGACCAATTTGGTCCCTGCTCTCTTGGGGCATATAGGCTGGTAGAGAAACAGACATTAGTCACATAACCAACTAAATGAGTATGTGATTAAAAACAGCTCTAGAGCTCATCTGAGTGGTAACGCACAGCCACATGAGTAAGCATGACAAAGGAACTAGAGATGGGTGAACAAGAAAGCTGTATAGAAAAATAAGGAAAGCTTTTGGCAGCATGAAAAACCTTCTGGGTACGGTTCTGCAAACAGGTATGAAATACCACATGGTGCTGAAAAATATTCCATTAGTAGAAGACTGAGGAGAGAGACTGATCCCTAGCTGGCTCTCATTAGAGATAACAAGCAGAGGGATCAATTATTTCTATTAGAGGCAGAAAATGTTAAACCAGGTCCCTGTTACACCATGGAAAATTCTATTTAGAAACTTGGCAAACATCAGCAGAATCATGGCGATGGAACAAGTCACTGATGGAATCAACTTCTCTGGGGAAGCCAGAGGTAGTTAAAGGAAAAGTTATTTGGGGGATTAAAAAAAAAAATTCCTAACAAAAAAAAAAATGAATTTTCTCAGGATCACGAAAGCCATTTCATGAAACACTGCTCCAAAATGTCCTGCAGACCCATGAGCCAATTAATTAAAATGCTCTGCCATCCTGCTTTTTACCTCATCTTGATTTTAGATCTCAAAGCCCAAAACAAACATTCATCAAAATTCCTCTTACAAGGGGGCACTATTAATTGCATTTTTGGAACACTAAATGTAACAAATAATTTGTGTGCATCGTTCAGTTTAGTTGTTGGTTGGTCCAGAAATACAGCCCATATATTTGCATTCTGACTTTTATGTATTAACTAAGATCATGCTCCCTGCCCTACATTGGGAACTAAAAACTTAATGCTGCCTTAAGAAATCAAATAAAAACAGCAACTAAACCATACACTTGAGAAATTATCTTCAGATTATGTTGAGTTTTTCACATCCTGAAACAGCCTGTTTCCTACCTTTAGTAAGTTTGAGTTTGCTGTGCTCAGCATAATTGGACACAGCTGCCTGCATTTTCTGCCAGGGTCTGAGAAAAAGTAGAGTTATTATTAGAGCTTGGTATAGCAACCTGCCTGGCCAATGTAAATTTTAAGATTCAATTGTTTATTGGTTGTGAATTTTCCATTGTAAGGGCACCTAGGAAGCCTCTTCACTAATAGGAGTCCAGAGAAATAAGCTGAAAGCTCCCAGTATCCAATCAGAAAATTAATTGGTTTACCCATCCATAATGTCAGAGTCAACAATAGAGATATCAGACCACACAAAATTGGGTTGTCCTCAAAATGAATAACTGCAGCCAGCAATTTCCAGTATTTGCAAGTGAAGCTCATGAGGCTTTAAGTTAGAAGCTTTTGTAAAAGCATTATTTGAATGGAGGAGTATGTTTGAAATCAGTATTGGTTTAGGTTTCCCCGGAAGCACATTCTGAGATAAGGATTTGGATACAAGTGGTTTACTGGGGAGATGGAGAGAACATCAGCAGGAAAGAGAATACTATCATAGAAAAAGGAAGAGAGCTAGTAAATGTGCATTATTTAGCCAGCTAGCACAATGAGCAAATGTAACTTAACCTCATGGGGAAACGTGCAGATTTTGTTGAATAGGCCTCAAAATTATCCTATCCAAAAAGCAAGAGAACTGGGGTATTTATACGCCTATCTGAAGCAGCTCCCAGGGGAGTTAATTCCTTGGCATTTCTGGCGTGCTAGGAGTAGGAGCAGTGCCACCTTCTGTGACTTTGGAGAAAGCCCTAGGGCACAAGACATGCAGATGTTGGCAGAGGAAGTAACTAAAATGCACTTAAAGGTTAGAAAGATGACTGGGGGCACTCAGACTGCCTCAAAATTCTTCCTTCTGAGGATGGATATTCTAACCAATGAAAACTTGAAAGGCAAAATGCCAACTCCACTAGATTCATATTAACATTCAGGAGTACTGAGTTGATGGGGATTCTAAAGCAGATGGAGAACGATTCTGTAACCCCATAAAGATGTCTGCCATGGGCAAGGTAAAATAGACCATCCCCATGTAAGCCGTGTGCATGCCATCCTTGCTCTACATTAGGTGTCAAACTTTTTCTGTAAGGAGATAGAGTCATATTTTAGGTAAATATATTAGGCATTGCAGGTCATAGTATCTCTGTCACATACTCTTCTTGATTTGTTGTTTGGTTTTTACTTTTTAAAAATGATTGTTAAAACAGTTTTAGCTTGTGGTCTATACAGTAACAGGCTGCTGGCTGCTCGTAGTTTGCAAACAGATAAGTAACCCTCAACTGCCTGTGTGAAGACCCCCTCTATGTCTCTTAAAAAATTACACTTTGAATGTAACTGGGAAGGTCTTAGAAACTACAACTGCCTCCCAACCCCCATCCTGTCCCAGAGGTTCTTGACATGCTAGCTAAAATCCACTTACCCAATTCAAATCCCTTAATTTATAGAAAACTGAAGTCTAGAGAGAAAAAGGGCTTGTCCAACATCAAATGCTTCGTGTGTCATTGCCTAAAAAAAAAATGTTTAGTGGGTGCTAAGGTCCTTATTAAACGAGAACATATAAGAATGTAATATAAAATCCAAATTCCATACTACAGGAAGTATAAATTTAAGACTTCCAGAGCTTAGAGGAAAGGATAAATAGAAGATGAAAAAATAAGAAAAGACTTCATGAATAAACACTCTCCATAGAAAAACATCACTTTTGTAGTAATTCCACAAATATGAATTGAGCCCCTGAATTGTGCCAGGTATACTGTGGATAATGTCCCAGCATTCCAGAGTATAGAGCACTAAAAAGATAAAGGAAAAAAAAAAAGGAATGAATGTATCATGTTTCTGGTTTCGGTGTAGATTCATTAAATCTTGCAGAATGCATTGCATGTAGACCTCAATCATTTTTCAATGAATGAATAAATGAATGGTTCAAATAGCAATTTTGGCTCAGAACACATCACAACTGCAGTTACTCACACACATTAGCAATAAGGTCCTTTGATGTCTTTTGTGTGTCCAGAGTTCACGTATCTGTTTTTAGTGATGCCTAGAACCTGGAAGAGCAAACTGGTATCCTCAGTCTATAGTAGGATATACAAAAGAACAGAACCAAGAAAATGTATCCTGGCTTCAGAAGAAAGCCCTAGCTAACGTTAGCCATTCCTTAATATCTGTAAGTCTAGCCTGTCCTCGACAAATCTAGGGGTGGAGAGAGTCAAGAAAGCTAGCCAATGCACCAGTTATGTGGAGAATAAAACCTAAGTACAGCAGCAGTAATTCATACCCAGTTGCAAAATAATCAGGGAAGGAGTGACATGATTGCCAAGACTTCTTGGGCAGGAAGCCAAGCACAAACATGCAACCCACTGAGCTCAGCAGAATATCAACAAGAGATTCCATATTCCTGTGGCTTTCCTGGAAGCCAAGAGCTCTGCAACAGGCCAATCCCTTGAAACACGTTCATCAGCTTAATGCACGGCACCCTCTGGTGTGGTGTGTGCAACATATGACAAATCTGATTGGTTCAACTCAACAGCCCTGGAATAATATTATCAGAAAGCGAGTGGCTTCAGGATAAGGGTGTGTTTATTTAACTATGATTAACTATTAACTATGATTAAATCCCATTATGCTGGTTATTAATAGCATAAAACAACAACTGTTTGTTATGCTCACAGATTCTGTGAATTGAGAATACAGAAGAAGATACAATGTCTGGGGCCTTAGCCAGCAGCACTAGAATGACTGGTAGTGACACACACACACCTAGGAAAGGAATCTTCTGGAGGCTTCTTCACTTATACATCTGTCAGCAGCACTGACTCATCCTATAGAGCTAACCTCGGCTTGGACAATCAACCAGAGGTGCCTACACAGAGCTTTTTTTTTTTTTTTTTTTTTTTTTGCAAGACTTGGGTTTCTTCAGTTTGGCATCCTTGGGTTAGAAGACTTTCAGGACAGTTCAGGTTTCTATTAACAGATGGTCCATGTAACAAGGTGGAAGCTGTGTGGCCATTTATAGCCCAGTCTTGGAAGCCACGTAATGTCACTTTCTAAGCCCAGATTTAACAGGAGAGAATATGATGTCAGACTTTTCCATGGAACAACTGTCAAATAATTTGTAATCATGTTTTTAAACCACCACACCATTATTGCCTGATCTGTATGAAATGGACTCAAATATTGAAAGACCATAGAACACGGC
The DNA here is from genome assembly GCF_002201575.2 of Neomonachus schauinslandi. NCBI lineage: Eukaryota > Metazoa > Chordata > Mammalia > Carnivora > Phocidae > Neomonachus > Neomonachus schauinslandi. The sequence goes on along the minus strand of NC_058409.1, from coordinate 34,640,705 downwards.
AACTACATTAGTGCTGGGTTTCAATACCCACTCTACCACTTATCGGCTGTGGTTGCATTACATCACTTTTGGCTGACAGTTTCCTCCACTATAGGAAAGAAGTAATAACTACCATACCTAAATCATAAGGTGACTGCAAGGATCAAATGAATTAATAAACTGATTAACATCTGAAACAAAGTATTATCAATATTAGCATCTGAAACAAGCCAACACTCAGTAAATGTTACTATTGATATGTATTGATTGATTTATCATATACTAATGTAGTGGGCAACTCTGCTCACTGTGGATGTGATGGTCCCTACGAATACAAACATAAATAAATAATAGACCCCTAATAGTGATGGGCTCATACCCAAATTAGAGAGGGGACTCCAAAAAAAAAAAAGATGACAGATACGTCTTATATGTGCACATCCAAGATAATACTGTATAAGGGAAAAACACAGATTGTGGAGTCAGAGGCTAGAATGTGAAACCAGAATCTGACACGTTCTAGCTGTGTCACTTTCTCCATCTACTCAACCTCTCCAAACCTCATTTTTCCTTGGCTACTAAGTGACACTAGTAAAACAGTCTCCACCCATCTCAAAGTTACTGTCAAGACTGTGAAATAGAACTGTAGAAGCACATTCTAAACTCCTATGTGTTGTGTGCAGGTAAGCCACCATCACTGACCAGACAATAATGCTAAACCCTGCATGTTCCAGTTTAATCACCAAGCCATGAGCCTGGCAGAGGAGTTCCCAGACCCAGTCCCCCAACCAATTTCACAGAAGGGAATCTATATCATGACATTTTAAATCCCATAATTCACTTTGTCTATTGGTTTTAAAAGTATGTTTTAAGTAAATATTTCAACTACTTCTGTCACATACCAAAGATTTAATCAACATTACCAATTTGGATAATTTGCTAGCTATAAGAGGATGTTACAATGAACTATATAACTCATTTGAAAGATGTCAAGTGTCATTTTTCATTTTTTATCAGTCATAAGGGATAGGTAAATCTCAGAACATGGCTCCCTGGGAAGGATTAAAAATAAAAATATTAAGGTTACCACTTTGTACTGCTTACACACTTATGACATTACTATCCTGGAGTGGAAAGGAATAGAACTTGAAAGGAATATGCTATTATCAAACTATCAGATATTTCTACATTGCAACACTTTTACAGAATGTTTGCTTAAAGCAGAAATTGGCCTTGGATAGGCTTGTCCGTATTGCTCCTTATAAGAGGTTAAGTCCATCACTGCCTATGATGAAACAGTACTAGATGGGGTGGCTTTCAGTATGAAGAGAAGAGACCCAAAGTGGAGAAGATGGTGCAGTTAAAGGATGCCAAAACACAAAAGACATCTCCAAAAACTGATAGAATTTTGTTACTGGTGGACATGGGAAGAAAGAGAAAAGAGAACTCTAAGATCCTAAGCATCCAAAATAAGAGCCTGAGAGGCATTGTCTATCAGGTGGTTGAGGGAAATGCTGGGATCTCAGGAGCAAGTGCTCAAAATGAAAGATCTAGAGTCAAGAGTCATTACTAAAATTTTCAGAATGGACAAATTCATCAAGGATGAAAATATGGAAAAGTTCATAGAAGCACCAGAGACCACAGGGAGAAGGAAGAATCAGAAGAACTAGTAAAGCTGGAGAAGAATTAATCACAGGTGTGGAGTAGCAGCAGGGAAACCTAGACCTCCAGGCTGGAAAGGGTTTCTAGGATATGGAAAGAAGACTCAATTTCATAGGCTACTAAGGGATGGAAGATCATGAAGAAAGAGTTAAAGATTCCTAGATAAGTTACTTTCAGAAAAATTATTTTAGTAGGAAAAACTTGCAGGTTGAGGGATGTGTGCATGGTAATGAAGAGGTTGCATCACATATATACTACCTTCTCAAAGGAAGGATTTTTTTAAAGATTTTTTTATTTATTTATGTGAGAGAGAGAATGAGAGAGAGAGTATGAGAGGGGGGAGGGTCAGAGGGAGAAGCAGGCTCTCTGCCGAGCAGGGAGCCCGACGCGGGACTCGATCCAGAGACTCCAGGATCATGACCTGAGCCGAAGGCAGTCGCTTAACCAACTGAGCCACCCAGGCGCCCTCAAAGGAAGGATTGAAGCAAATATTCCATCTTAAGAAAAGGAGTAAAAATAAGTTATGTTTCAAGGGAAGGAAAAGGTAACTGATGAAACAAAGACCAAGAGAAAGAACTGATAGAGATCTCTTAGTTGGGAGGACAAATGAAAGGTCAGAGTACAAGTTGGAATGCAGAGCAAGGGAAGCTGGGGGAGGTCATACTAGATTATTTTAGTATTCTCAGTAGAGTGTTCTGGGGTCTTAAAGGGATTAAGAAACATCTGGGGGGCGCCTGGGTGGCTCAGTCGTTAAGCGTCTGCCTTCGGCTCAGGTCATGATCTCAGGGTCCTGGGATCGAGTCCCGCATCGGGCTCCCTGCTCAGCGGGAAGCCTGCTTCTCCCTCTCCCACTCCCCCTGCTTGTGTTCCTGCTCTCGCTATCTCTCTCTGTCAAATAAATAAATAAAATCTTAAAAAAAAAAAAAGAAACATCTGGAATAAACACTATGGATACTCTCCTGGCTAGAGATTAACAAACGATTTCAGACTTTTGTAAAATACATTATGTGCGCAGTTTGTTGTGTATATAGCACATAAAATATAATGTAATGCAATATATAACATAAAATACTGTATAGCATATATTACAGACAAGCACTAGTACCTTGTTCCCTCATTCAGATGATTTCATAGGGATTTTTTAATGGGGAAAAATTCTGACCAGAAATTGAAGTAAGAAAAGTGCAATGAAAACGAAAAAACTCAAGGAATTTCTGCTTGGTGATCTTCAGAAAGTAACAGAAGGAAATAGAAAGGGTAATAGCTTCGCTCATGAGAGAGAAGGCTTCCTAAAGAACTGGAGGACTTCACTCAATCCCACTTACATGCCCTAACCTAGAGCAGAGGAAATGTGGTAATGCAGAACTCAGACTTTGAACGGATGGTAGGACTGCGTCCCAGAGAATGAAACTTCAACAAGAAAGTAAGAAAATGGCCTGAGCTTCTCCCAACTGATGAAACAGGAAATACTCTAAATTTGAAGCACAGGTCAGAAAAAGAGTATCTCCCTGAGAAAAGAAATCACAGGAAACCTCTCTAACACAGCAAAAAAAAAAAAAAAAAAAACCAAAAAAAACACAAAGAAGCATTTTAAAGAATTCTGATGTACTTGCCTAAATGATTTAAGGGAATGTTTTATCTGTGAGACATCCTCAAAAATCAGTAAAGATTTTATGAAGTTTTTTTTTTAATATTGGAATAAACCTCAGGTTAGATACAAATTCAAAAAATTCATAAGGATACCAAAAAATGTTAATGTGATGAAAGGCATGAAAGACAGACGTATAAGAAGAATCAAAAAAAGAGATGGAGAAGAGAAAAATAAGACAAAGATAATAATTAGGAAACAAAAGGGAAAAACAAGAAACAAAATAGAAAACTTTGCTAAGTTGAGGAAGAATACAAATTTGCCAACTGAACAGGCTCTTTAAGTACAACAAAGTACTGTAAGTATCAAGTACCTTAAGTATTATATAGAGACAAAAAACTTTTGCAATCATTTCAAGAATAAAAAGATCTCACCTATAAATAGACAACAAGAAGATTCTACTTGTGTAACACCCAAAAATATTCTTCTTGAAAAACTTACTTGAAGATATATAGCAGCACTCTAGAGATAAAGCAAAACAATTATCTCCAGAAGGGAATGATTATTATGAGCCTTAAGTGTGTACAATAAAACTAATTTGAACAAGATAGCAATGAAATAATTTGTCAATATGGCTTTAAAATGTTAAATGTATGGTTTTAAAATTCCTATCTTAGTGCATTATTTATTTGTTTTGTAGTCTCCAAATCCAACACGACCCTGAGATTGAGTCTTGTGTTTTACCAACTGAGCCAGCCAGGTACCCCATCATAGTCAATTTTTTAAATTTTAGTATCGATTTTAGTAAATAAATGTAACTTCAGTTTATTTAGAAATAGCCATAATTAGAATGAAAGATGATTTAACCTTTATACAAACTAGTGGTTTAGATGCAGTTTGTCCGTTTCTTTCCCAATTGCTCTAACCAACAAATGCCCCATTGGCAGGAGCTTCCATAGTTCCCTTTCGAGACTTTCATCTCTCCAGTAATCTACAAACCCCAGGGCTTTACTCACACCCAAGAAAGTCAAGTCTAATACATACCTAATATAGAATGCCTTGAAGTGAGGTGTGCTGACCACGGCTATCCCTTCCCCACTTCTACAAGTCACTGCTATTGAAGAGTGGTTATTCACAAGCTGTAAAGGATTCTCACCCATCACTGAGAGGCGTCACTGCCCCAAATGTCTTGATTCTTCCAAGAGCATGATCAAGGCATGACTGGACAATGGTACTCCTGTCTTTGGTTCCTAGGGTTATAGCTCTGAGTGCTTTGTTGCCTGGATTTGTAGAACAACCTTCCAGAAAGCCATCTCCACCCTTCTTGGAAGTGCCACTACAGAACAGATCCCAGGCTACCTCTTCCTGGACTCAGAAACACATCCTTCTAGACAAATGAGTTTCTCATCTAACCTCTTATGGAAGATCTCCTCAGCAACTCCAGGGTGGCTTACCAATCCAAGGGAGCCTACCATTAGGAACTCAACATTGGTGTACTGCTAAGGGTGACTATTATAATGACAGATGATTCTTCACCCTCTCCTTTAAAGAATCTAACCAATTATTGTAGTAAAAGAAAAGCAAAAACGTGTGTGTGTGTCCGTGTGATGAACACATAATAAAGATATAGAAAGGGAAAAGAACGAACAAGAAAAAAAATCATGAAAATTACTGTAAGGAGACTCAACTTCATAAGCAATCTGAATATATGTAAATGAATTCAATTTCCTACTAAAAGAATTACAGATGTGAGGGCTGGGGGACCAGGATTCAAATACAAGAACTTATATAAAGATGTATCAGGGGGAAAAATGGGTTAGCAAAATTATTCAAGGAGGATTTAAATCAAAGGAAAAAGGAAAAGAGGGTATTAATTTATATTGACAAGAGTTAAAAACAGGACATTAAAGATGTGAGTCATGAACTTTCAAGTAGAGAATAATATCGAATCGAAGTATAGTAATCAAAAACTGTCAGAATCACAGAAGGAACTTGTCAGCAACACAAAAGAGGTAAGAAGATTTAATATACCATTCTATGCTTTTGACAGAACAAGCAGAAAAAATAATATATATAAACAATATACGGAGGTTTCAAATATAATACATGATTATGTATAGAACAGTTGTTCTTTTTTTCTTGCCAAGAATCCACCTTATTTTCCAAAGATTATGGAACATTTACCAAAATTGGTTATATTCTGTGGCAATAATAAGACCTGCATAAATTTTCTAAGGTAGAAATTATACACTACTTTCTCTAATAACAGTCCCATAAAGGTAGAATTAAGAAATAAAAGTATATTTTTAAGACCTACCAAAGAAAACTTCTTCAAAAAGGTAAAATCAAAACTGTAATTATCAGCTATTTAGGAAATAATGACAATAAGATTACTGTAATATAGAGAATGGCTAAAGCTGAAAGAAATTCATATCTTTGAATTAGCAACTTCTAACTTCAAGATTTAGAAAAGAAACATTAAAACATTTGAGCAAGAGAAAATTAATCAAAAATTAATCACATACATCAAACAAAAGCCAAGAAATGATATAAAGGTCTAAGAGGTGGTTTTGGGGTGGGTGCAGTAAGATCTTAGGTCTGATGAAATCAAGAAAAGAGCACAAAGTCAACAGAGAAAACCCGTGGCCACACATACTGAGTATTTATATTTTGATCTATGTATCTAGATATTACATAGGTAGATACTTATTCTGCATACTAGTATACACCTTCTAAAGTATGTAGTATACGAAACAAGGAAAATTTAAATAAAATAGGACAAGTTCTAGAAAAATAGAATTCTCAAAATCTACCTACAAAGAAAAAAAAAATAGATCACCTGGAAAGAATGACAGCAATGGGGAAACTCCAGAAAAAGATGGTGAATAACTGCTTCAAATATGAATCACTGTGCTTGCCTGGTTTTGTAAATGTTAGTGAATGGATATCTAAGACCGGGAGAACTCCTACTTTCCATCACCTCACACCACAGGAAGGGGAAACAATTTTTGCATTTCATTTTTTTCTTCCCCTTTATAAAATAGCCATTACACCAAAATCTTACTGATGTGTTGAAATATATTTAATATATTTAATAAATTGTTAGTAAATTTGATCCACTAGTACACTAAAATGATGTGACAGTGGGTTATGAAGTCAGTCAGCCTGGTTTAAAACTTGAGTTGACCATGAATGCTCTTTGTGAACTTACAGGACTTAACCTCAGTGAGTCTCCATTTCTTCAACCATAAAATATTAATAGTATTGACTCCATATAATTGTGGTGAGGATTTCAACAGATAATACAAAATATTTCATAATATTTATTGAGGTATATGAGTAGATACTCAATATCTTTTCCTATTGTTACCATTTTTAAGATTTTATTTATTTGAGAGAGAGCGTAAGATAGCACAAGCAGGTGGAGTGGCAGAGGGAGAGGGAGAAGCAGACTCCCCGCTGAGCAGGGAGCCCAATGTGGGGCTAGATCCCAGGATCCTGGGATCATGACCTGAGCTGAAGGCAGACGCTTAACCGACTAAGCCAACCAGGCGCCCCTATTGTTACCGTTTTAAATAGATTTATCTAATGAATGAAACAGGATGGTTTAATTTTAAATGTGTACTAATACATTTTATTGCATTAACATGTCAAAAGATTAAAAAATTGTAAGATCTTGGTATATTCTAAAATAGCATTGATAAAATTTATTGTGCATACTTCATAATATACCCCCAAATGAGAGATGCACAAGAAGCATTTTCTAAATTGAAATGAAGTGAGCATTCTAATACTTCTCTTCCAAGAGGTCATCTAAAAGCAAAAGAGAATGTGCCCATTCTACTTTTAGTTTAAAAGACCGCTGAAGTCTCAAGTCTCAAGATGTGTCAAAGGACTGCCAAAGCCTCAGAGAGAAAAAGCAAGAAACCATGCAGAGAAGAACTGGAGTTAGGTCAGGGCCTCAGATAGTCAATGGCCAAGAGTACTCTCCTGAAGGTGAGAGGAGGCACACACAGGACCAACACCAGAATCCTTGGTTTATACTGGTCCAAAAGGGTACATGGGCAGGTAAGGAGAGGTTTCTCCAGACAGAATTTCCACCAACCAGGACATACACAGAAACTCATCAAGTGAGTAAACCATGTGTTGGAAATTAGTTTATCTCTGTGGAAGCAGAAAAGAAAGGTGTCACATTTGGAACCATGTGTCCACTTCTCTGTCTAAACAGAACTACTCCCAGTTGAGAGTTACTGCTAGAGAGACAGAGAGTAAGTTGACCAAATGGTATTGGCCCAAAAAAAAGCACCAGACTCACAAGTTTCAGAGAAAGTTCTACCAAGTATCTGAGGGGTTAAAAAAAAAAAAAAGACAGATAATTGCAATGCTATTTAAAATTTTCTGGAACAAAGGGAAATATTAGCAAAGTGATTCTATGTATGAACATTGCTCAAAAATATCATTTAAAAATCCTTAACTGACAGAAGCAAGCAACACATTTAAATGTTTACCATGACCAAGTGACTTTTTCCAGGAATTCAAGTATAGTTGTTAAACTTCAAGACACTTACTAGAGAACTTATCTAAAATTACGTTTCTTTTCATAGATGCTGGAAGATTAAAAATCCAAAATAATTTTAATAAGTGTTTAATAATAAAGGAATAAAATGCCTACTTCCTAACATAAAACAGGACCATCTCAACTAAGTCAACATTTTACATAGTAAGTACTTGAAACTTTCTCAGTTAAAAATCAGGAGTCTGACAAAGGTGTCCATAGCCACTGTTATTATGTAACACTGTTCTGGAAGATTAAAACTGCAATTAGCGAACATAAACTGGAGATACAAAAAATAGAAAGGATTTAAAAATACCATTACTTGAAGAGGCTATTTTTGCAAACAATGAGATTATAAGCAAATTAACTGGAAACAATTACAGACATGGAGAATTTAATGAAGAGGTAGTATACAAAATTGAGAGGGAATCAATAGTCTTATACAAACAAGTTAGAATTTATAATGGAAGAATAAATCCCATTTAAAACTGCAACTCTCCTGTCCCTTCAAAGAAAGTTAATACCCAGGGAGGCACCTGAGGGCTCAATGGGTTAAGAATCGGACTCTTGATTTTGGCTCAGGACAACATCTCAGGGTCATGGGATCACGCCCAACATCTGGTTCCATGCTCAGCATGGAGTATGCTTCAGTGTCTCTCCCTCTGTCCCTCCCTGATTTGTGGGCTCTCCCTCTCCCTCTCTAAAATATATAGGTAAATCTTTAAAAAGAAAAGAAAAGAAAAAAAATGAAAGAAAAAAACGAAAAGAAAGTTAATACCCAGGAATAAACTCGGTAAGAAATGTGTAGAATCTAGATGAAGGAAATTTAAAGAGTCTTGAAAGATGTATAAGAGGCCTTAATTTAAAGGATGCCATGTTCTCAGATAGGACAACTTAACCTATAAAGAGTGGGTCCTTTCTAAAGTCATCTAAAAATTTAAGAAAACTCCTAAAACAAAAACTAAGCAAAACTCAATAAATTTGGTGAGGAGAAACTAGAAAAAGTAATCCTAAAATTCAATCACAAAAATAAAGAGAGTAAGAATAACAAGGAAAAATTCAAAAAAAAAAAAAATGGTAAGCGATCAGCTCCATAGTGTGTAAAAGCAGGTCTTAAAGGTACAATTGAAATTCTGTAGTACTGTTAATAGATACAGAAAGTTCGATGGCATTCTTAGGTACAATGTATTAGTTACTGAGGAAGTGCTAACTGAAAGAGTCACTATCTGAACTAGTAATTTTTCAGATAAAGATATATTCAAAGTGCCAAGACTTTAGACAAATAAGAAATGTCATACACTGTCCTAAGTTGATATAAACTAATTAGTAATTACCTAACACTTAAAGCAAATTCATCCATCCTCATTTCTGTATTTTTGTTTAAGATAAAATATTTAAGAACTAAAGGTAGATACAAATATACTAGAATTCTCATCACACTATTATTTAAAATGGTACCAAGTCAATATTATCAAAATATTGAATAGTAAATAGGTAAAATAAATTTTAATACTTCCATATAATAGAATTTTATATAATCTATTGAAATAAAAAGATAGAAATCCAGTTCAAAAATGTGCAAAGGGCACACACAAGCAATTTCTAAACACTACAGATAATCAGACTATCAAGATTCTCTCAAATTCACTAGCATTTAGTGAAAATGAGAGTAACTCATGTAACATCCATTAGATTTCAGCAAGTTTCAAAAGTTGGATATCTGGATTTAATGTGGGAAAATTAGACCCTTAAGCATTGCTTATGGGAGGTTTAACTCGTACAGCTGTCTCCCAAAACTACCTGCCATTATTTGTAGGAATTCGATTTCCATATGCCTTTTGATGGAGAAATCACACTCTGGGGAAACAGCCCAGAGAAATTCTCACTCAATTCCAGAGGGACCGTATTCAAGGATATTCCTCACAATTTGATTTTTAACTATCAAGTGCCTCTCAGTGGAGGAATAAAAAACTAAAATGCAATGGATCGTTATTATGAATACTACGAAGCACTTAAAGGCAGTGAGAAAAATATTCTTATGGATAAACTTTAAAAATAGTGAATAAAAAATATTCAAAATGAGACTGGTCCTTACCACATTATGATTTAAATAATGGAGAATACATACAAGTAATTTATTTTCTTTTATGAAAGAATACCCATATATCCAGGGTCATTCATCAGACAGAGTGGGTGTGTTTGCAGGGTGAGGGAGGAGTAGGGTGGAAAGGGATTGGTGGTCAGGAATGAGAGGTCCCTATCAATTCTGACAATGAGAATATGCCCTGATTTCTCTTGATTCTCTGTGCTAGAGACTTTAAAAAAAAAAATCATGGTGCAGAAAATCATTTAATGTCATTAGAACATGTGTATAAAATTTAAATTAAAAAAATCAGAATACCAAAAACACTATATGGTGTATCTCAGTATTGTTTAAAATATAAAATATATTACAGATGAACAAAAGAGTAACAGGATATTAACGTTATCTCAGAGCTGCATTTTTTGTTCTTTTTTTACTCACATTTTACTTTGTATTAAAACCTTTAATTTTATTATAAAAATAAACTAACTGTTTAAGAAAAAAAATGTGAATGAGTACTAAGGGACTAGAAAAGAACATCTAGTTTCAAATCCTATTTCTCTCTGGGATTAAACTATGTGACTAGGGACCTACATTTTTAAACCTCAGTCTTTACATCTTAAAAATGAGTGCAATCATGCTTTCATTACATCTCAGGATTACTCTAAGGATGGATGAAGGTAGCACAGGTAGGATTACTTAAAATCCATAAAGTTAAGAGGGCATGACTATTCTTTAAAACATCTAGGTTTTTATGTGCTTCAGAATTTGTTTTAGAGACTTAATTGTGTAGGAATAACATCTATTACGTGTCAACCCAAATAGGGTCAAGGGAAGCACCTCATAATCCTATTTCTTCAGTGAAGTATTAATCTTCTAAGAAGTTGAAGGAAATAAACAGCCTCAGGTCCGTTCAGATTGTTGCCAAATTAGTTCAAGCCACACTTGGTTTTGCCACCAAGTAAATCGTAAAAAACAGTTCATTTTCAGAGCGTCTTTTGATGTTAGAATTGCACGTAAGGGATTGAGATTCATAATGTTATTTATCTTGTTTGTGTGAAATGAGAACAAAACAACTCAGCAATTTCACATACATTTACCTAGCTAGAAACCAAGGTGTTTCAAGAAAACGCAAAATGGAGTTTATTCAGAATTAGAGAGGGGCGCCTGGGTGGTTCAGTCGTTGGGCGTCTGCCTTCGGCTCAGGTCATGATCCCAGGGTTCTGGGATCGAGCCCCACATCAGGCTCCCTGCTCGGCGGAAAGCCTGCTTCTCCCTCTCCCACTCCCCCCACTTGTGCTCCCTCTCTCGCTGTGTCTCTATCAAATAAATAAATAAAATCTTAAAAAAAAAAAAAAGAATTAGAGGTGGGCAAAATGGATTGAGCAATAGTTGCAGGTAAAAAAGAACAGATAAGGGAATGAAGACAGCTGAGTGGAGAGGCAGGAGGACCCTGGAAAGAAAGCCTTGCTAGCTTTCAGGTGGAGACCAGGTTTATCTGGGGTGAGGGGAAAGGAGAAGGTTGCTCTGCGGGGGACTTGTTAGAGTTCCAAGCCTTGGATGGGCCTAGGAATCAAGGAAGTCAACTCTGGGCTTGCCACTGAACCACTTATTCACAAGCCTTCCCAGAAAGGCTTAATTGTGTGTTTATCCTCCCAAAAGCGAACACTGACTTCTCCGCTGAGCAATGTTGTCAACTGTCACAGCTGCCAAGCCAGCAGATGGTGTGGGCCTGTGTCACCAGCCGTTTCCAAATGTAAAAATATAGTCATTTAGATGTTTTCTATGTACACCCATTTCTTCATTAATCTTCTAAGTGCAACTGCAAATGGGTGATTTCCATGTGAACCACAGTGGCCTACTGGTCACCTTCATTCTCATGCTTTCCGACTACCTGCCACGTGAGCTGCATTTCCAAGGGTGCAAAGAACATAGGCCGCAGTCCCTCTTGTAGTCTTTTATTTAGTGAATTCATTCTTATTCTAACTGTATTGAAAGCTCTTTGCGGACCCATACTTACTTTTTTATCCCAGGCATCACAGAACAGCACTTAGCACACAGGAATTAATGACTATTTCTAGGAGAGTCCAGGGGAGATGGGAAGAGGTTGTTTAGAGGGCACAAATTTTCAGCATTAAAGTGAATAAGGTCTGAGGATCTCCTGTGTAACGTGGTAACTATAGCTGGTAATGCTCTATGGCATACTCAAAATTTCCTAAGAGTGGAACTTTAATGTTCTCAAATATATCTATTTGTAGGAGATGATGAATGTTAATTAACCAGATGAGAGGAATCCTCTTACCATGTGGATGTATCAAGTCATCATGACACACACACACACACTGAGTATCTTAAGATGTTCTTTGTCAATTATAACTCAATAAAGATGAAAAAAACTTCATGAATATTTCTTAAGTTGATTTTAAATCAAAACTTATTGCTAAGAAGTGCCCAAATCCCCTCCAGAAAGAGGCAAGCACGAAGAACAAAGGCTCAGGGGATGACTCTACAAATTTTACAGCCAAATACAAATGGTTATTGTTCACTGCTTTTGTTTTGTAATCACTATTTTTTTTTAAGATTTTATTTGAGAGAGAGAGAATGAGAAAGAGAGCACATGAGAGGGGGGAGGGTCTGAGGGAGAAGCAGACTCCCCGCTGAGCAGGGAGCCCGATGCAGGCCTCGATCCCGGGACTCCAGGATCATGACCTGAGCCGAAGGCAGTTGCTTAACCAACTGAGCCACCCAGGTGCCCTGTTTTGTAATCACTATTAAGAACAATTCAGAGTAATAAGTCTGTCCATTACCTTCCACCTTGAGGCTACCAAGAATCTCAAATTAGTCTATGCCACTAATTCTTCCTTTCCCCATTTTCAAAGTTCTGACCAAATTAACCTCTCTTAAGTACATATAAAATTCCTGCAGCTTAAAATGACAAAGGATTTCTATTACCTATGCAAAAACTTTAAAAATTCAGAAATTTGGTGCCTACCAGTTTTCTCATCTGTTGTCCCATTCCCCTTCCAACGTGGGAGGGAATGGCACCTCTCATGACCCTTCTGGTTGATCCCTGGGCACCACATTATAGGCAGCTGCTCACTCTATTTGTAGCTGCCCTTCCTTTCTGGGCACATGCCCCGTGAGCGTGCTATTCCCCCCGACTATATGCCAGTTCCCACCATCTCTGAGGCCTACCCTATTCCATCAGCTCTGTGAATAAGCTAGGACCCAGGCCTGGCCAATCACGGAACCCCTTCCTTGTAAGAAGTAGTGCTGGTTCAGTAAGCCAGGAAGGACCTTCCCCAGGGACTCCTGCTCCAACTGTTTCACAGGGATCCTATTTCTAAAGTGCATGTAATCCTAGAATTATCAGTGGCCATATTTGTCCCACAAATACCCCCAAAGTAAGGACTTTTGTCTTATATATTCCTTAACTGCCTCAGAATCAAGTCAGTGTGATGAAGCGAGATCAAAATTACAAGAATGATAAAACAACTCTGAAACACAAATACACTAAATTATTGAATCCTGAAGTGGTTCTTTGTGTATATTCCAAAAGCGGTCCAAAAAGGTCTCCCTACCAGAAAACACACACACACACACACACACACACACACACACACACACACAAATATGTCCTAACAACCTTAGCCATGTACCCGGACTTTAAAGTGATCTCATCCTTGGGCTTGATTTTAGAATCGTAGATCTATTTATTGCTCCCTGATCAATACTTCAGGTTCAAGTTACATATTCTGTCACATATACTGGTCTATATAACCCTAATATCTATTTATCTGTCAAAGAGGTTGCTTAATAAAGAGCTCTATACAAAACTGAGAACTATATGCCCTGGCAAAATGCTTATGCCTCTTTTCAACCTGCTTTCTCTTCACTCACTTCTGGCGCTCCAAACTTATATTGTAGAGCCTAAATAAGCCCCTGGCCTTCCTCTTGCTTCACCTATCAACCTAAGTCCCTGATATTTCCTTATCAAATTCAAACCTCAACTCACCATGGACTGAGCCTAGGTCAAATGTCCCCTTTCCTCTGAACCATTCTATATCTACATGACATGGACACATATGGCTAATTCACCAAGAAAATAAGCCATTTTTTAAATTTTGTTGGCTTAATGCAGATTATACATAGCTGACTCTTTACTTTCCATTCAGCTGTTTTCTCCTCAGTAGGTAGACCCAGCCTTTGATCATTTATGTGCTAGGCAATTATTTTGAAAAAATGCCTTGCTATATAATTCTGGCCTGTTATATTCCTCTCCGGTGTTCCAAAAGAATAGTTGATCTGGAGCTGAGACTGGGACAGACTTTGGCAGGAGAAGGGAATGAAGGCAGGTGATTAGCAGAGAGGTATGTTACCCAACTGGCAGTGTTTGAATGGACAGGTGGGTAGGTCTGGCTGTCACCACCACAGCTTGTTGGCTCCTAGCCAAAAAATTGCAATTTTAATTCCAGAAGATGCCAATCCAAGATATGGGCTAATGACAGTCTTGAATAAGAGCCAGACATGGACTTTTTGGCAAACTCAGTGGGCTGAGGAGGACCAGGTGGTCTGAAGAGAAATGAAGGTGGATGGAGCTCTGTCCATGAAGAGAGTTCCAGAGGCATTCTCTTGATACATGGGGAATGGAGAAATTGGGAGATCACACCATGGCACAACGGAAAGCATACAGGATTTTAAGTGAGCAAACCTTCATTCTTGAAACTTTACCAGCTTCAACTTGGTCAGGGTATTTTATTTCAGTATCATTTTTTTTCTTCAGCTATTAAAAGAAAGGGTAGGGGTACCTGGGTGGCTCAGTCAGTTAAACGTCTATCCTCAGCTCAGGTCATGATCTCAGGGATCTGGGATCAAGCCCCACATTGGGCTCCCTTCTCAGAGGGGAGTCTGCCTCTCCCTCTCCCTCTGCCCCTTCTCCCGCTCATGCTCATGTGCTCTCACTCTCACTCTGAAATAAAATCTTTTAAAAAGGGGTAAAGAATATGACTTCTCTTTTTTTAATCTCTATGTCCAACATGGGGCTCAAACTCATGACACTGAGATCAATAGTTGCACGCTCTACTGACTGAGCCAGCCAGGTGCCCCAACTATATTATTTTTTAAGTTTCCTGGTCAAAGAACTCAAAGAGCACTATTTCTTAAACCTTAAGGCTACCCTGAAGGCAAAGTTCAGGGACAAATTGTGTGCAATGCTTTGTGAATATTCACAAACACATACTAGTTGTTGCTTTTGTCATAGGCAAAATCAAGTGCCTTTTAAAATAGGTTCTAGAAGAAACAGACCAACAATAATAGCTAGAGACTCGAATACCACCATTTGCAATAATGGAGAGGACTACTAGACAGGAGATAGGCAAGGAAATCTAAGATGCGAATAATACTATTAACAAGAAATCTATAAAGCACTCCACCCAACAAGACAAAACACACTTTAAGTGCATGGAACTGCCTACAGGATAGACTGTCTGTTAAGCCATACAGTAAGTAAAAAGCCTAAGTTTGAAATCACACAAAGGATGTTCTCTAACCACAATGGAATGGAATTAGGCATCATTAAAAGAACGAAATTTGAAAAATTCACAACTATGTGGTAAGTAAATTTCTAAATAACCTGTGGATCAAAGAAATCGAGAAATTAAATACTTTGATATGAACAATGAAAACATATCAAAACTTAAATGATTCAGCAAAAGCTGTACTCAGTGAAGTTTATAGCTATAAAAATCCACATTAAAAATGAAGGCTGTATCTTGGCTATTATGAATAACATTGCAATGAACCTGTGAGTACAGGTGTCTTTTTAAGATATCCAAAGACATGGAAGTAAACTGAAGGTACATCAACAGATGAATGGATTAAAAAAACGTGATACAAACCCATCAGTGAAGGACAAAGACTGCATGATTCTACTTACAGAAGTATCTAAAATAGTGTAACTCATAGCACCAGAGCAAAGAATGCTGGTTGTCAGGGACTGAGGGGAAAGGGAAATGGGAAGATGCTAATGAATAGACAAAGTCTCAATTAAAAAGTAATTTCTAGACATCTGCTATACAACCTTGCAGCTATAGTTAACAATACCATATTATACACTTAAAAATTAGAAGGATTACAAGTGTTCTTACCACATTAAATAAAATTCTGTCAAAAAGATCTCAAATTAATAAGCAAACTTTCCGGTGTAAGCAACTAAGAAAAGAACAAAGGAAACCCAAAGGAAGCTTAAAGAAGGAAGTTTAGAATGGAAATCTAATAGAGAGTAAAAAACCCAATCAACAAAAACAAAAGTCACTTTTCTGAAAACATCATTAAGTTGACAAACCATAGCTAGACTGACCGGGGGCGGGGGTGGTGGGCTCACATTACAAAAATCAATTATGAAAAAGAGGGCATTACTGACACTACAAAAATAAAAGTTCTCAGCTTTAACGTTAGGACTTTTATGATTGCTCTAACACAGGTCAATATAGCTAAATCATTTTACCTTAAGATAAAATACTGGGTTAGAAGATCCTGCCACTAGATTTTCAGTCTGCCCATGCCCAGTGGTTTATAAATTCACATTTTCTTTCTCAATGGGGGGACAATTCTAAAAAAAAAAAAAAAAAAAAAAAAAAAATGTATTTTAAGAATTCTCCTTAATCAAAAATCTAGAACTCAAAAAACAAATGTGACCAATGAGGCAATTTTATAATTATCAAACCCCTATTTGGGCTAGGCAAAGTATTATTTAGATGCGTTGATGCTACAATTTAAAACTTACAGGATGTGCCCTTCACAGCCCTAAATTTTCTTGAAATGGTGCACACTAGACATTCTTAGAGTCTATCTATGAAGAGCCAGCAAAACAAAAGTAGGAGCATGAAATAGGGAAGGATATTTGTTCCAATCATGGTCTCTTGAATAGAATGTTCATTTCCCAGAACCTAATTAATTGGTCTGTTTAACCTATTAACATGGAGCAATGCTGGGTCCTAATCCTGTCCTGCTTCATCTGGTGTTTCTGACATGGCTCTGACCAGACTGCAATATACCTATTTCTTTGTAATAGCTTTCTGAATCCAGCAAAGGATATTCTTTAATGGACACCATATTTAAAAATCACAGGACCAGGAAACCAGATTCTTCAAATAAGACAGGATATTCTTCTACTTGTAACTCAAATGTGAGATACCTCTATGTAGTATCTGTGACAGGTCTTTAGACATTATCCCAAGTTAATAGGTTTCTTGTGATTAAAACTCCCAGTTAAAATTTAAGTGAATTAATCTCAGTATCATAAAGATGAGTTGTCCAAGGACTCGCAACTCCAGCCAAGTAAATGCTGCGCAGCTTTATTGAAATAAACCATTTCAAATATTAAAAAAAATCTTAAAATTCAATTCTCATCTATGGATCAAAAAGAAATATTAGAAAATATTTTTAACTAAATGAAAATATAACCACAACCTATTAAAATTTATGGTAAAATGAAGCTTAAAAGGAAATCTGCAGCATTAAGTGATTATAAAAGAAGGGTTGGAAAGATATATGCATCCCTAAGTTTATTGCAGCATCATTTACAATAGCCATGATATGGAAGAAACCAAAGTATCCCTCCATAGATAAATAGATGGAGCTGTGCAATGTCTATACAATCAAATATTACTCAGCCATTAAAAAAGAATGAGATCTTGCCATTTGCAAAAACATGGATGGGCCTAGAAGATATATTGCTAAAAAAAAATAAATCAGAAAAACCCAAATGCCACATGATTTCACTCAAATGTGGCATGTAAGAAACAAACAAACAAGATACACATCAATAAAAAACAGACTCAAATACAGAGAACTGGTGGTTTCCAGAGCAGAAGTGGGAGGGCGGAGGGGTGAAATAGATACAAGGGATTAAGAGTACACTTATCTTGATGAGTATAGCATAATGTGTAGAATTGTTCAATTTTATTGTACACCTGAAACTAATATGACACTGCAATTATGCTTCAGTTAAAAAAAAAAAAAAAGACCAAGAAAGAAAGGTCTCAAATCAATGATCTAGGATTCTACTTTGAATAACTAGAGGAAGAAACAGAAGCAAATTAAACATTAAGTGAACAGCAGGAAGGAAATATTTAAGAGCATAAAGCAATGAAGTTGAAGAAAGAAAAACCAGGGAGGAAATCTGTAATAACAAAGGTAGCAATATAGTTGATAAAGCTCTAGTCATACTGATCAGGAAAAAAGAAAAAAAAAAAAAAAAGATGTAGATTTCCACTATTAAGAATGAAAGGAGAGAAAACTACAGCTGTTGAAAGGACAACATGGGACTATTTTGAACTGTACAGTTGACAATACCATGTATTGGGAGGCATATGGAGAGACCAGAAGTCTCAGACACTGCCAGTGGAAATACAAAATGGTATGGTCTCTCTGGAAAAGTTCAACAACTCCTCATAAAAATAAAGTACAATTACCCTATGACCCAGCAAATCCAGTCTTAAGTGTTAGCTCACGATAAAGAAAAATCTACACCTACACAAAGATGTATGCACATGTTCGTAGCAGTTTTACTAATGGTCCAAAATTACTAAGCCACCAAGAGATCGATCAACTGGTAGAAGAACAAATTGTGGTACATAGATAGTATGGAATACTACTCAGCAAGGACAAGAAACCCACTACTGAAACGCACAACTGAGTGGGTGATTCTCAAAACATTATGCTGACCAAAATAAGCCAGACACAGAGGACTACATACTTTATGATTCTTTTGATATCAAAATCTAGAGAAGATCCTATAAAAAGATTAGCTGTTGCAGGTGGCCCTTGTAGGGACAAAAAATTGGCTTCCACAGGGCCCAGGAGAACTTTCTGAAATTATTTAATAGTTCTGTATTTTTACTGTAGTCATAATTATATAACTGTATTATCAAAACTCATTTCATTGTACATGTAAGGTTGGTAATGTCTGTAAACTATACCTCCATAAAGCTAATTTTTAAAAACACTATAGTAAATTGGGGACCCTAGGTGACTCAGTCGGTTAAGCGTCTGCCTTTGGCTCAGGTCATGATCTCAGGGTTCAGGGATTGAGCCCTGTGTCAGGCTGCCTACTCAGTGGGGAGTCTGCTCCTCCCTCTCCCTCCGCCTCTGCCCCCCCCACCCATGCTCTCTTCCTCTCTCTCAAATACATCTTTAAAACAACTATAGTAAATCTGTTTCTTCAGATGGATTATACATTTTAAAGTATTTTTATTTACTTATATTTAAGTAATCTCTACACCTAACATGGGACTTAAACTCACAACCCCAAGATGAAGAGTCACACGGTGTACCCACTGAGCCAACCAGGTATTCTGGATTATACATTTTAAAGTAAGGGAGAAAAATATTCTGGAAAAAAAAAAATGGAGTAAAAATTGCTAACGATAAAGAGTGAAAAAAAATAAGTGTTCCTTCAGCCTAACACATTACCAAAAACAGGAGAGACTAAAAATAGTCTTTGTCATATAAAAAAAAAAAAACTGGTTTCTGCCAAATTGGGGTTGATCAAAATCACCAATTAAGAGAAAGCTACTAATCTTTTGAAAAATAGTGACCTTAGAGATTATAAAGGATTAGGTCTTTGCAACATCAACCGTCAATTCATTAAACAATGGGCTCAGGGAGGGTGTTGGATGCTACGCTTAGGCAATGCCCAAGTGAGCAAAGGCAACTGTGAACAATATTGTGGCATCATAGAGATGTTGATTATACACGGTTTTGATAAAATGGCAGAGTAGAGAACTAGATCTGGGGGCTAATGTCATTGTTGTTAGTAAAACCAGGTGTCACTCAATCTTCATGCTACAATGGCAGTGAGCAGGGTGGGGACCAGAGCAGAGGAGAGCTGCAGACACTGAACACAGGCAATGTCCAGTACAAAGTCAGCACTCACCAAGAGTTTACTGAATGGAATTGAATCTAGTCAAGGAGTTAAGACATCTATTTTTTTTAAATCACAGCAACATGAGTTACACTGTCAAACCTTATCAAGTCTAAACAGGATTCACACTGGTCTTTGAAGAACTCAGTCCCTTTCAATAGGTAAATATAAATGAAGATCTAGGAGAAATGTGAGCAAAGACTTAATAAGGACTGACCTTGCATGATCAGAATACAACAGCATCTTAAACGCTCTTCACTGAAAGGAAGGAGTCTCACCTTGACCTCAACAGAAGCCAATGTGAGCCTTCAAGATGCCTACATCTTGCTTAAGGTGCAACCAGAGACAGGCTGGGGAGCCACTTCTGGCCCCTTCCCCTTAGCCATCCCCTTCATTATGGAGCCCTGGGTCCTATAGTCGCCCTTAAAATACCCTCTCAGAGAGGAAGAGGCAACCACAAAAAGAAAAAAAAACCCAGAACCCTAAAACCCTATTCACTGCAACCCTAGCATCATACAAGTCCTAGTGGTTACCCAGAACCAACAAATAAAGCTGATATGCCACAACCTGGTGCAGTAACATGTCTCTTTCATGATCAAGTCTGAAGACCACAGGGGAAAGGCTGTGTTCCATCTCAAGCTCCTTACAAAGGGATGTAGGTTACCCCAAATCATCCACCACTCCATCCTTTTCCTGCAGGAAAAGAAGGGTGGCTCTTAGAGTTCTGTATTTTTTATGGTATTCGTAGAAAACTGCTCTATTGTTTTCTCACAGGCAGAATTCTGGTGAGAGAATGCGGAACTCCCGGCCTCGAAAGACTCCACACTGTGTCCTTTCCACAGAACATAAGAGTCCACATTCCCTTCAGGACCATGAAAGGCTTTAAGCAGCATAGATAAGGGGGATTAGCCAGGACTTCCTAAAACAATTAGCAGAGCTAATGAAATGCATTACAGAAAGGTTTATAAGCCTATGTCTAGGCATCCACAGTATTAGGCCTAAAGTGATTTTCATACCCCTCAAGAGGTACAGGGAGGTGGGAGAGCAGTCTGGGGGGTGGGGGGGGGGGTTACTTAGTTCGGGGCTTTTTTTTTTTTTTTTAAAGATTTTATTTATTTATATGACAGAGAGAGACAGCAAGAACAGGAACACAAGCAGGGGGAGTGGGAGAGGGAGAAGCAGCCTTCCCGCTGAGCAGGGAGCCCGATGTGGGACTCGATCCCAGGACCCTGGGATCATGACCTGAGCCGAAGGCAGACGCTTAACGACTGAGCCACCCAGGCGCCCTATTCGGGGCTATTTTTAAGGCATCTATCATCTCAACACATGTTTCCTCATGTACCCTAGAAGGAGCACCTCCTAAGTCCTTCCTCAACAGTAGAACCCTGCTGGGGATGCTAGATACAATGACTGAGAGGATTCAGTGTGTGTCTTCAAGCAGCCCACCATATAGCACAGGAGACAGGTATGTAGGTGCTGGGCTGGGGTGTAGAGCGGTAAGGGCCTTCACTAGATGACATGAGCACAGATAAGCCAGACCAGGAGGGAAGAGAAAACCATGAAGGCTTGGCAAAGGAAGGGCCATCTGAGGTGAGCATGACCTATTACACATAAAGAAGCCAAAGGAAGACCAGAGGTCACAGGAGGAAGGAGGAACTAATTCAGGCACAAAAACCAGCCCATAAATGGAATGTCAGTCCTCAACCTGTGGCATTTGGGTAGATGTGGGAGCTCCCTAGGACACACAAAAAGCCTGTGTGCATCCCAGAGCCATTTGCAGAAGTAGGGAATAGGTGGGAAGAAGGGGAGGGGTGCCACAGTAAAGATGAAGAATTCAAGGTCAAGTATCCTTGAACAGTAAGATTTGAATATAAAATATCTTTCCTGAGGCACAACTTCATATTGTTTGTTCTCCACGCAACAACTTTTCCTTTTCTGTTGGAGCTACTGGTTTGGACACCTTAATATTAAAGTCACTGGGAAGTGTTAAGTACAGCATGGACTTATTACAAATTCCCTGTTCTGCTTATATTGGCAAGCTGTTTTACAACCATGTTGACTTTTAAGAAATAATTATTAACTCTTCCTCATGGGATTTATTAATTGAATTATCGAATGGTGCTACATACAAAGGTCAAATGCAGGATTGTGTATGCTTCACACATACTATTTTCCACTGCTTGAGCGGGAAAGAATTGCGTAAGTGCCCATTACTACAAGAAGCTACCAAGAAACTCCAACTTTTAAATGAAAAAGAGGATTCAGATCAATAGATTCATAAGGCAAATTGATGCTCATCCTTACCAACATTTCCCCAACACAGACACAAAAACACAAAGAAGATAACTGTTGAAAACATGGGACACATTGAAGACACATTCTAGAGTTGTCAAGGAGTTGTTTGGTACACTGTATTTGGTTAGAAATGAGAAATTAACACCATCCATAAGATAAAGCTCTTTTTGGAGTTCACCAGACATACCACTGCCTCTCACCTACACAGACCACATTTCTCTGCCAAGAGCAACTCTGTCATTTATGAAACTAAGGTCAAATGTGGGACAGATTTCAAGCTAATCATTATCCCCCAAGAGACCTTTTGCAGTTTTTTGGAATGACAGTGGTCTCAATCTGTGGTGTTTGTTTGTTTGTTTTAAACCAAAATCTTAAGCCACACGTGTTTTTTTTTTTTCAGTTTATCTTAAATTTGCCTGAATAAAGCAATCCCTCCAGCATATTTGCAACATTTTGCAATGTCAGATGGTGCTTCCAGCTGCAAGAAAATGTATCCTTTATGCTCCTTTAGGCTCTAAGCAACTTAGAATGTTTACATCTGTAGAAACAGTAGCTCCATGTGGAAACCAGCACCCAAGAGATGGTTGTTTCTATACACTATTGGACTTGATCAAAGACAGCATTGTCAAGTACATAATGATTGGCTTTTCATGAGGGGCGCAACATTTCAACAGAGACTTTATTATTCATTCCAATCTGGCCTTAGTTCATCCTCCATAGACACTCCAGATTAAATTTTCTTCATTATCATCACAGAACTAGATGAATAAGTGGCACATCTGCTCATGAAGTGGTTTATTATCTGTTAGTAGGAGGTTTGGGATGAATAGAAAAATAACTATGGAGAAGACAAATGCACTCAGGTTTATACCCACTGTGAAATGCAGGACTAGCTATGCTTTCTCTGAAAATCCACTGGTCTCCCCTTCCAATGAATGGAGAATTATTATTTAATAAGTTGATACAATTTATCATGAGGAAAACATAAGGCAGACAGCAACCAAAGCAAAACAAGTTCACAGAAACCTGGCACGCATGATGAAGGCCTAATGAAGACCTTCTATTGTTCAATTCAGTTTCCAGGCTATCATCTTTCCAAAAGAAAATTTTAAGATCTGTAAATATTTGACCAACAATCCCTCATCAGATATTTCTCATAGAAAACAAGACCACAGAAATAAATCTGTTGATCACAAAGATATCAATGCATTACAGCTGCGCCATTCACGTGGGGTTTATAATGAACCTTCTATAGGACTATTAGGATTGTAGCCATTTAGGATTAGCAGGACAATGGGACGAGTCAATGCCATCATGGAGGAGCCCCACCAAGGCCCACATTGAGGAGTTTGTCTGCAACATAGTTTGACTGTACCTTCAATCTGCAACAGCCCGGCCATATAGCTTAGGCCATAGGTATCAATGGTTCATTTCTGCAACACCAAAACAAGCAACAGTTATTAACTACTTAAATTTTAATGTATTAAAAAAATAACCTGAGAACCTTGTTAAAATGCAGATTCTCATTCAGTGGGTCTAAGAATGCACTTTGAGGAAGCTCCCAAATTCCCCCATGTAGCTGGCATTTGCAGTCTTTCAGCGTGGAGATAAACCCGTCCTGTTTAATAATGCTAGTCCCCTGTGGCTATGGAGCACTCACAAGTAGCTACCCCAACGGGGATAGGCTGTGAGAACTACACCTCACATACCACAAAGATTTAGTTTAAGGAATAAGCATGTACAATAGGTCACTAACAATTTTGTACTGATTCAATGGTGAAAAGATGTTAGAAATATTGAGTTAAAAATTCATCAAAATTCATTTCCCACATTTTTTACTTTTTTAAATATGGCAACCATACTTTAAAAGATTTTATTTACATATTTTACAGAGAGTGATTCATGCATGAGTGGGGGTAGGGAAGGAACAGAGGGAGCGGTACAAGCAGACTCCCCACTGAGCTCAGAGCCCAAGCCGGTGGGGTCCCACAACCCTGAGATCATGACCTGAACAGAAACCAAGAGTTAGACACTTAACTGACTTAGCCACCCAGGCACTTCACAACCACATTTTTTTTTTTTTTTACAACCATACTTTTTTAAATGACCTATGTGGCATGCATAATACTATAGCACTGAGACAATTTGTGACATTGGTTTTGTTCAACATCTATTTTAAAATGACATATGTGTGTATGTGTCTACTCTTTACATCTGATATATAGATGACGCAGGATATAAAGACATGTATCACCCCATCCAATGACGAACCTCTTTAACATGCATGCATGGACATGGAGTAACTATTCTTGCCACTAACCCAGTAGATGAATCCACTGAAATGCTTTCAGTGACAAGAAAAATCAGACTGTTCATTGAGCTCTATAGGAAGAGCATTTCCTTGGGAAACTGAGTAAAGTAAGATTCTAGAGTGCTTAATTTAGGGACTCTGACTCCATTTATTTTCAATTTTCTTGGTTCTGGTTCAATGCTCAGCCAAAAAAGCCCATCAACAACTGGGGGGGGTGGGGAATCCAGAGAAAGCAGAAACAGTTCCCTCCCTAAGTCTCTATTGTAAGGCCAAGAAAACTTTTCCAGAAACCACAAGTAAACTTAACCCCCAACTCCATTTTCCACATAGAGTGAGGCTCCCAAACTTGAACCAATTCCTATGGCTTGAAAATGGACTTGTATTTAAATTGTTTAATTTTATTACCTTCAGCACACTTTCCTGAATTAGCCCCTGGAGAAAACAGTGGAATTAACAAAACAGGCCTAGAGTGGTCACAGTCCACTCAAAGCGAAGTGCAAGACTGTCACCCAATGGGAAAAAGCAGGATGGAGGGGTAAACTCAACACCACCAACAGCAGATGGGCTCCACCCCTCTTTTAAAACATATAGGATTATCCTCTTGGGAAAATTCTACCTACTAATGGCAACTATTTTTTTTATTTTTTGTTGTTATGTTAATCACCATACAGTACATCATTAGTTTTAGACGTAGTGTTCCATGACTCATTATTTGCATATAACACCCAGTGCTCCATGCAGAACGTGCCCTCTTTAATACCCATCACCAGGCTAACCCATCCTCCCACCCCCCTCCCCTCTAGAACCCTCAGTTTGTTTTTCAGAGTCCATCGTCTCTCATGGTTCGTCTAATGGCAGCCATTTTTTAAGACTAAAAACTAAAAAGTAAAATAAAATAAATGTATTTCAAGGATTTACAGTAACACCCAGAATCCTCTCACTTAATAGAACACTGGTGACTCTTCCTCCAGCTATTTCTTTAGAGGTGCACATATACTCAAGTTGTATCAACTACCGTAGAAGTATGAACATACTCCTTTCTCACTTCAACACCATCAGCTGTAATTATCTTTTCATGGCAATACGTTTACATCTCTATCATCATCTTTTTCTAGTTACAAACAATCTAGTGTGCCATCAACAGGCTTCATATATGCCTCTAGATGTTAATTCACTCAGTCTTAAGGGCAGGTAGGTAGAGCCAGGGGTTGCTCAGAATGCAGCTTGCACTACAGATACTGATGCTATTTCCAAACCTTCATTATTAGGAACTAGTCATTGCTAATACAGTTAGTCACCCCTATTACCCCAGTTGAGGGATCTAATCACAGAATTTTAGACATTTGATTTTCAGCAGGTTTGTAAAGCCTACAGGAAAACCCCTCAGCTGCACGGTTAGCCTTCCTAGGTCTGCAAAATTCACAGTGCAGCAGGAATCACAGAGAACAGCCCAGTTCATTTGATACCACCTAGGGAAGCAATTAGAACTCATGTGTCCTGTTCCACTAGGCTTACTTGGTATTGATACATTGTGAAATAGTAAGATCAAGTGACTGTCAAACCACAACAGAGGAGTCTGGCTTCCCTCATGCTCAGCTCCAATATGGTTGCTTTGAGCCAGTATTTGATCCCTGGACTGCACAGGTGGTTTCATTCAAATACCCCAGGGTGTGGGTGGGTGGGTGTGGGTGGGTACGTGCGGACACACACACACACACATGCATGATAAAAAAGAACAGGCAAGTAGGCAGACAAATGACACAAAGACAAGCAACATCTTCTAATTAATCTGGCTCAAATTAAATGTTTTAAAAGTTACAAAGGAATATTCTTCCAGAAGTAGGCATCATTAGCCTCATTTTACAAAGAAGTTCATTGAGCCTTAGAGAGCTATAAAACCAAAAGGTCTTCAGAGCAAAATTTCACACTTTTTTGGGTGAGGAAATGTCTAAGAAGAGGTTGGAGAAGAAGCAAGCTGTAAGGAGATTACCAACTCTAAAGCAAATTACAGATTTTGGGTTTTATTCTGAGGGCTATGGAGTGTAGGGTATCCAGACATGAACTAGAGCCCAGCTAAATCTGATTTTAAAGTCAACAGTGGATGATTTTTAGTTTGTCTCAAATATAACCTGGAACTTACTTATACTAAAAAATTCATTATTTGAAATCCAAATTAAGCTAGGCACACTATTTTTATTTGCTTAATCTGGCAACTTTAAAAAGAAGCCACCAAAAAGTTTCACTCACCCAGAGCAGTAACAGGATAGAATTCAAGCTTTAGAAAGCTACCACTGATTAGGATACAGTAAACAAATTCATTTATTTATCTATAGCAACATTTTTGACCAGCCACCTTACATACTAGACAGCTCTGAGTAAGAAACAAAGTGTCATGATTTCAAGTAAAATTTAAGGCAGATCTCTTGGGTAGTGTCCTTCCTGTTTTTGCCATATAATTCTTTCTGTATTGATTCCTAACAGCTAGTACAGTAGTGGCTACTGGAGGAGAGTAACATTATTATAACAGAAGAACAGTGACTTTGGAGCCCAAGTATCTGGATTCCATCTTTGACTTCCTCTACCTAAGAATTGTAGGGCATTAAGATACTTATTTTACCTCTGTCTCAGGGTCGTCAACTGGGATTATTTTATGCAGATTCTAATGATTAAATTACAATCAAATATATGTAAAACCTGACACAGGAAAAAATGTCATGAAACCATCAACTCTTACTAATTATTGACTTTGTCCAAGTACAACCATTTGAAATTAAATAAACTCACCTAAAGGCAAATAGAAAGCCAATTTCACTTACCATGAACAGAAGGCAATTTTGAAAATGTAACCACACGTACAACAAAAAACCCATAATACAGGATTTATTCTTTCACAAAATGGCAATGAAACTTATCGTTTAAAATCGAACCATTACCTTTTACATAAAAGAAAATTGAAGCTCAAAGCAAAGATATTGGTCTCAGAGCAGACTTAAACACACAGCTGGGGATTATATGTATAATCAGTGGTTTCTAATATAGTGATTTCCCTTATATATCCAAAATTGCCCTACTGGATGTCTCTAGCACACACACTTCCAGAGTTGTGCAGGCTTGAACCTCTAATTATACCAAAAATCTTGCAGCCCCGTCTTACTACTTAGTTTCCTATCGCTGAACTTTTTTTTAATATCACAGACCATCTGTCTTCAGTCACCTTTCCAAAATTTCTTCTCCCCCTGATTATAAGGGTGGACACCTGGGCTCAAGAGCTGGCTTCTCTAGCTGG
This sequence comes from Neomonachus schauinslandi, assembly GCF_002201575.2. NCBI lineage: Eukaryota > Metazoa > Chordata > Mammalia > Carnivora > Phocidae > Neomonachus > Neomonachus schauinslandi. The sequence goes on along the minus strand of NC_058409.1, from coordinate 34,613,021 downwards.
GGTCTCAAGGGTTTCCCTCAATGAGGCAGGTTCAGAAGCTTCTAAATAACACACACAAATGCACTGCTTTGCCTATAAATCTTTGTTTCCCCTAGAACCTCCCCCCCCAAAGTCCAGTACCTTTCTACTAGCACTGGATCTTCTCTTGTCACTTCCTTTAGTTCCTCTCTTTCCTAATCCCGCTTTTCTTTCTACTTGCTCCTGAGCCTCTGCAGGCAAGGAGAGAAATACGTAAGCTTCGTCAGCAGACTTAATAATGGAAAACTAGACAACTGCCAAAAGTTACAACAGTCCCTTACGTACCGCCTGAAACCACCCTGCCCGACACCCTTCAGAAACCTCTGCCACAAGAAAATTTGGTCCTGAAATACAGGGAGAAAGAATCAAACTCCAACAAGAAGTGAACAAAGCCCCGTCGTCTCACACAGAGAACGCAACACCTAGCCAAGCAGACAACGCTGATGACCAAGGACGAAGCTCTTTTTTTTTTTTTAAGGCAATTCTTGTTCCCACAGAGTGATGATTTATGAGCTTGCTGAATAAACAATGCCCTAATAATGCTTGTACACATACCTAGCACCATTTGGCTTCCCGTATTTATTTGCTTCATTTTACAAGACAAGGTGGCCCTCAGAATGATGTTGATAGAGAAATGTGATTCATACCTGGATGGCTGCAGAGAACATTTAAAATACAAAATCCATTTGGTACCGATTAGCCTTAGAACATTATTTATGTAATCTATCACAATGGCAGATATCCGAGAGAACATTTTTCTCTTTCCTTTGAAACAGTTTATCAATCACCCTTGCTCCAGACAAGCCCTTAGGAGGAGAACATTTATCAGAATGTATTAGAAGACTGAAAATAAAAGCTGAAGCTCGTGTTTGAAAGGCGAGTCTGAGCTGATTGCAAAGACTTGAGAAAAGACAGCTCAGTGCCCCGATCACTGCAGCAACGGGAGAAGTCAAGCTTGCAGAGATGCACTGGGGTGCTCTGGAGTAGGGGAAGATATCCGCTGGGGATGGGGGACTTCAAGCTTGTAAGGGGCAGCGATGAGGGAGTTACGCCACGCAGAGACTAATGTGAAATGTATCGGTAATTCAGTGCCTTCCAAATTTGCAAATGTCACAGGATTCACCTTACCCAGTAGAGTCAAAAGACTAATTCTTGTATGAGGAATGATAACATTTCATACTTACGCAGCATTGTGCCATTCATCTTGGAAATGGAAGGGAAGCTCCTTTTGTAGTGAGAGCAGCAAATTCAAAGTCCTCAACTCCATCTCTTCTCTCTGGGCAAATCACTTAATTCCTTCAAGGCCCCTATTCCACTTTCGGAAAAACATATCCAGGTGTGGGCTCTATTCCACTTTCGGAAAAACATATCCAGGTGTGGGCTCTAGGAGCCTAAAAGCAAAATTTCTCGGTGTTGCTGGAGAAACTGACCGCCTACACAGAGAGCAGGGAAAAACTGAAGAGACCACTGGCCATCTGTAGGTGGTAAGTTAACCTACAAAGGTTGACTGGAGGACGAGAAGACCAAAAGACCTCCATACCCACCTGCCCCCTCTGAGGAGTTTATGTAGAAGCCATAACTAGGTTCAGCCCCAGACCATGCAGATGTTCTCAATAACACCTTGCTCTCCCACGGCTGAGTCCTTGAAAAATGGCTCCAGCTGTGGAAAAGGTGGGAGGGAGGGAGGAACCCCTTATTGCCTGGGTTCCAGCCCAGGGGTCAACTAAAGGTCATGCCCTCTCAAGGACCTGGTCTAACATTTTATATCTCATGATTGGTTCTTACAGTCTTACATTCCTCGATTTTCCACAATGTACCCTTAATGGTCAGTGAGGGGTTTTATTAGCTTGGAAGCGGCTCCTTTGGCAGCTATCTGGCTGAACTAGAGGCACATACTACTGCAACAGTATTGGCATATACAAGAGAACTAGAGGCACATGCTACTGCAA